>NC_084748.1:50023652-50046152 GCF_033978785.1 Entelurus aequoreus | reverse complement strand
TCTTGGCCTGCAGAACAGCGCTAATAGAATTAGCACAACATTTTACTACACCTACAGTCTTTTGCAGCTTTATCCAACATTCCATGTGTTTGATTACTCAATATATTATTAAAACCCAGGAGAACTTCCACACATAAATGTCAGTCTTAGCGTGCGGAACAGCGCTAATAGAATTAGCACAACATTTTACTACTCGTACAGTCTTTTGCAGCTTTATCCAACATTCCATGTGTTTGATTACTCCATTTATTATTAAAACCCAGGAGAACTTCCACACATAAATGTCAGTCTTAGCGTGTAAAACAATGCTAATAGAATTAGCACAACATTTTACTACTGGTATAGTCTTTTGCATCTTTATCCAACATTCCATGTGTTTGATTACTCAATTTATTATTAAGACACAGGAGAACTTCCACACATTAATGGCAGTCTTAGCGTGTAAAACAATGCTAATAAAATTACAACAACATTTTACTGTCTGTACAGTCTTTTGCAGCTTTATCCAAAATTCCATGTGTTTGATTACTCAATTTATTATTAAAACACAGGAAAACTTCCCCACATCAATGGCAGTCTTAGCGTGCAGAACAGCGCTAATAGAATTAGCACAACATTTTACTACTCGTACAGTCTTTTGCAGCTTTATACAACAGTCCATGTGTTTGATTACTCAATTTATTATTAAAACCCAGGACCAACTTCCACACATAAATGTCAGTCTTAGCGTGAGGAACAACGCTAATAGAATTAGCACAACATTTTACTACTCGTACAGTCTTTTGCAGCTTTATCCAACATTCCATGTGTTTGATTACTCAATGTATTATAACAACGCAGGAAAACTTCCACACATTAATGTCAGTCTTAGCGTGTGGAACAATTCTAATAAAATTACCACAACATTTTACTATTAGTGATCAAATCCAACCTTTTTGCATCGTTATCAAACATTCCATGAGTTTGATTACTCAATTTATTATTACAACTCA
Source organism: Entelurus aequoreus (assembly GCF_033978785.1). Classification (NCBI taxonomy): domain Eukaryota; kingdom Metazoa; phylum Chordata; class Actinopteri; order Syngnathiformes; family Syngnathidae; genus Entelurus; species Entelurus aequoreus. The sequence goes on along the minus strand of NC_084748.1, from coordinate 50,045,160 downwards.
GGAGAGTTTCCACCCAAAAATGTCAGTTTTAGCGTGTGGAACAATTCTAATAAAATTACCAAAATCTTTTACTATTAGTGATCAAATCCAACCTTTTGCAGCTTTATCAAACATTCCATGAGTTTGATTACTCAATTTATTATTACAACTCAGGAGAGCTCCCACACATAAATGTCAGTCTTAGCTTGTAAAACAATGCTAACAAAATTACGACAACCTTCTACGATTAGTGATCAAATCCAATCTTTTGCAGCTTTATCAAACATTCCATGTGTTTGATTACTCAATTTATTATTACAACCCAGGAGAGCCTCCACCCAAAAATGTCAGTTTTAGCGTGTGGAACAATTCTAATAATATTGCCACAACCTTTTACTATTAGTGATCAAATCCAACTTTTTGCAGCTTTATCAAACATTCCATGAGTTTGATTACTGAATTTATTATTCGACACATAAATGTCAGTCTTAGCATGTAAAACAATGCTAATACAATTACTACAACCTTCTACGATTAGTGATCAAAACCAATCTTTTGCAGCTTTATCAAACATTTCATGTGTTTGATTACTCAATTTATTATTACAACCCAGGAGAGCTTCCACACAAAAGTGTCAGTTTTAGCGTGTGGAACAATTCTAATAAAATTACCACAATCTTTTACTATTAGTGATCAAATCAAATCTTTTGAAACTTTATCAAACATTCCAAGAGTTTAATTACTCAATTTATTATTACAACTCATCAGAACTTCCACACATAAATGTCAGTCTTGGCATGCGGAACAGCGCTAATAGAATTAGCACAACATTTTACTACTGGTACAGTCTTTTGCATCTTTATCAAACATTTCATGAGTTTGATTACTCAATTTATTATTACAACCCGGGAGAGCTTCCACACATAAATGTCAGTCGTAGCTTGTAAAACAATGCTAATACAATTACTACAACCTTCTACGATTATTGATCAATTCCAATCTTTTGCAGCTTTATAAAACATTCCATGAGTTAGATTACTCAATTTATTATTACAACCCGGGAGAGCTTCCACACATAAATGTCAGTCGTAGCGTGTAAAACAATGCTAATACAATTACTACAACCTTCTACGATTAGTGATCAAAACCAATCTTTTACAGCTTTATCAAACATTTCATGTGTTTGATTACTCAATTTATTATTACAACCCGGGAGAGCTTTCACACAAAAGTGTCAGTTTTAGCGTGTGGAACAATTCTAATAAAATTACCACAATCTTTTACTATTAGTGATAAAATCAAATCTTTTGAAACTTTATCAAACATTCCAAGAGTTTAATTACTCAATTTATTATTACAACACATCAGAACTTACACACATAAATGTCAGTCGTAGCGTGTAAAACAATGCTAATACAATTGCTACAACCTTCTACGATTAGTGATCAAAACCAATCTTTTGCAGCTTTATCAAACATTTCATGTGTTTGATTACTCAATTTATTATTACAACCCAGGAGAGCTTTCACACAAAAGTGTCAGTTTTAGCGTGTGGAACAATTCTAATAAAATTGTCACAATCTTTTACTATTAGTGATCAAATCAAATCTTTTGAAACTTTATCAAACATTCCAAGAGTTTAATTACTCAATTTATTATTACAACACATCAGAACTTCCACACATAAATGTCAGTGTTGGCGTGCGGAACAGCGCTAATAGAATTAGCACAGCATTTTACTACTGGTACAGTCTTTTGCATCTTTATCAAACATTTCATGAGTTTGATTACTCAATTTATTATTACAACCCGGGAGAGCTTCCACACATAAATGTCAGTCGTAGCGTGTAAAACAATGCTAATACGATTAGTGATCAAAACCAATCTTTTGCAGCTTTATCAAACATTTCATGTGTTTGATTACTCAATTTATTATTACAACCCAGGAGAGCTTTCACACAAAAGTGTCAGTTTTAGCGTGTGGAACAATTCTAATAAAATTACCACAATCTTTTACAATTAGTGATCAAATCAAATCTTTTGAAACTTTATCAAACATCCCAAGAATTGAATTACTCAATTTATTATTACAACACATCAGAACTTCCACACATAAATGTCAGTGTTGGCGTGCGGAACAGCGCTAATAGAATCACTACAACATTTTACTACTGGTACAGTCTTTTGCATCTTTGTCAAACATTTCATGAGTTTGATTACTCAATTTATTATTACAACCCGGGAGAGCTTGCACACATAAATGTCAGTCGTAGCGTGTAAAACAATGCTAATACAATTACTACAACCTTCTACGATTAGTGATCAAAACCAATCTTTTGCAGCTTTATCAAACATTTCATGTGTTTGATTACTCAATTTATTATTACAACCCAGGAGAGCTTCCACACAAAAATGTCAGTTTTAGCGTGTGGAACAATTCTAATAAAATTGTCACAGCCTTTTACTATTAGTGATCAAATCAAATCTTTTGAAACTTTATCAAACATTCCAAGAGTTTAATTACTCAATTTATTATTACAACACATCAGAACTTCCACACATAAATGTCAGTGTTGGCGTGCGGAACAGCGCTAATATAATTAGCACAACATTTTACTACTGGTACAGTCTTTTGCATCTTTATCAAACATTTCATGAGTTTGATTACTCAATTTATTATTACAACCCGGGAGAGCTTTCACACAAAAATGTCAGTTTTAGTGTGTGCAACATTTATAATAAAATTACCACAACATTTTACTATTAATGATGAAATCCAACTTTTTTATCAAACATTCCATGAGTTTGGGTACTAACTTGCACAATGCATTGATAGTCAGCAGGTTAAGATATAATTACTGAATATGATTAAAATCAAGAGTAAGATTATTAATTCAGTGTCAATGTTTGGGTGGGGCCCCGGGCCCCACTGTAGTGGAAACGTTGAGGTGAAAAAGGAAGCCGTGTTTGATACTTCCTGCATGCTGATGTTGTGTATGATCAATGACACTGGATATTGACTACGACAATAAAAAACATACACAATTCAAATGCCATAACAAGATGAAGGATGTCAAGTGACGCTTGTTTTTATTAAAGACTCAAAAAATCCACACTTTGACCAGGAAAATAAAGAAGAGTTCATGGAGGACGTTTAAGCTCGTCATCCATCGTCAAGGCGATAAATAATAAACGCGTTTCTCCAGCGTTATAAAAACACAACGTTCTGTTCTCTCTCCGCTCCGAACATTTCACTTTCCACTTGCGAGGCGGTGTGTTGTGAAGGCTTCATGGCGATATTGACATGTTCTATGGGGCTACATGAAGGCTGGAAGGGAAGGCCTTTGAAGGCTTAAGTAACATGCCTCACACACAAGGCTGTACAACACACACACACACACACACACACACACACACACACACACACATGGATTGTACGTATTGGATCCTACTTTAAAAATAATGTGTACCCCTTTCAGAGATCACATTTAGTTCCCATGAAAACCTTCACATGTTGCACAATGAGATGTAAGCATGGGCTCATGTGTACATTCCTGTAACTTTATGATATTTGCATTACTCTTTATTTAATATAATAACAGCATTTCATGATTAATATTTATAAATTAAGATTGTTAATGAACAACAATATTTTTCCCCCCCATGTGTTGAACCTTGCGGGTTCAGAGATATCATTTAGTTCCCATGAAAACCTTCACATGTTGCACAATGAGATGTAAGCATGGGATTATGTGTACATTCCTGTAACTTTATGATATTTGCATTACTATTTATTTAATATAATAGCAGCATTTCATGATTAATATTTATAAATTAAGATTGTTAATAAACAACAATATTTTTCCCCCCCATGTGTTGAACCTTGCGGGTTCAGAGATATCATTTAGTTCCCATGAAAACCTTCACATGTTGCACAATGAGATGTAAGCATGGGCTCATGTGTACATAACTGTAACTTTATGATATTTGCATTACTATTTATTTAATATAATAACAGCATTTCATGATTAATATTTATAAATTAAGATTGTTAATAAACAACAATATTCCCCCCCCCCCCCCCCCCCCCCATGTTTTGAACCTTGCGGGTTCAGAGATATAATTTAGTTCCCATGAAAACCTTCACATGTTGCACAATGAGATGTAAGCATGGGATCATGTGTACATTCCTGTAACTTTATGATATTTGTATTACTCTTTATTTAATATAATAACAACATTTCATGATTAATATCTATACATTAAGATTCTTAATAAACAACCGTTTTTCCCCCCACGTTTTGAACCCTGCGGGTTATAAAACGGTGCGGCTAATTTATGGAATTTCCTTTGTTAAGGGCAAAACATGTTTTGTATTCTCCGAATAGTTTCCATAACACACCCACAGAGAAATTGAAAGTAATGTGTTATTATAACAAAAGTATAACCGTCCATAGCGTTTTTACACGAAATTATTCTTTGTTCATCAGTCCAAGCAATGTTTGTAAGTTTTACAATATAACTAAAACAATTCTTACTTACTAAAGCGTCCCATGTGTGATGTCTGTAGGAGTGTTTTCTTGTATATTTGTACGCGCTATCATAATGTAATCAAGCTGGCATAGTTAGCATTAGCTAATATGCTATCACATGTACAAGTGTCTGTGTTAGTATTATTAACTTACACTGGCATTCTTTTTGTATTGTTTCACTTTCAGTAAATTCACCATTTATTTTATTGAGTCTGTTAAGCTGATCGGAGAGCTAGCTTGCGCAGCTAGTGGGTCCATGACCATGACTTCTATTTTGTTTGATCAGCCGTTTTACTGCCCTGTTACAGACACCGTTTGGGAACAATTAAGGTATATAAACAAACTTTTACAGAATAAATAACTCATTTCACAACATATATATATCTGCCACTAATATATGGAACATTATTTATTTATTCTAAAATGTAGTGGGTGTGGCTTATATACCAGTGCTGAAAGTATGGTCATTTTTTAATTGTACAAAAAGTGGCAAAAGATGATAACTTCTCACGTTTACCTTGAAGTCGTCTTCCTGTCATACCTTTTTTTTACCTTGAAATATTGGACAGCGATGAAAGAAGGTTGGGAAACATGACGTGAAAATGTTTCAACATAAATGCAGTTGAAAACCGAAGAACTGTTGAACAGTCACGAGCTCTGCTTCTCCCTACTCCTTTTCAACATTGAATTATTAAAAATAATAACTATGATGATAAAAATAATAATAATGATAGTAATAATAATAATAATAATGATAATGATAATAATGATAATAATAATAATAATAATAATGATAATAATAATAATGTTAACAATATTATTAATGATACTAATGATAATGATAGTAATGATGATAATAAGAATGATGATAATAATAATTATGACAATTATAATAACAATATAGATAATAATAATATTAATAATAATAATAATAATAATAATGATGATATAATAATAATAGTAATGATAAGATTACTAATAATAAAGATAATAATAATATTCATGTTAATAAAATTATGATGTAATAATAATAATGATAATAAAATTATAAAAATAATAATTTTAATTGATAAAATAATGATAATGATAATATTAATAATAACAATATTATTAATGATACTAATGATAATGATAGTAATGATGATAATAATATGAATGATGATAATAATAATGATGACAATGATATTAATGATAATATTCATAATAATAATAATAAAAATAACAATAATAATAATGATGATGATAATGATAATAATAGTAATGATAAGATTACTAAAAAATAATGATAATAATAAAAATAATATTCATGTTGATAAAATTATGATATAATAATAACGCTAGTAAAATGATAATGATATTAATGATAATAATAATAATAATAATAATGATAACAATAATAATGATAACAATAATAATGATGATAATAATGATAATAATAGTAATGATAATAATAATATTGATAATAATAATAGTAATGATAATAATAATAATAATAATAATAATGATAATTGTAATAATACTGATGATAATGATAACAATAATATAATATTAATGATAATAAAATTGTATTGATAATATTAATAATGAAGATAATAATGATAATGATAATAATAAAAATGTTAACAATATTATTAATGATACTAATGATAATGATAGTAATGATGATAATAAGAATGATGATAATAATAATTATGACAATTATAATAATAATATAGATAATAATAATATTAATAATAATAATAATGATGATATAATAATAATAATAATAATAGTAATGATAAGACTAATAATAATGATAATAATAATAATAATATTCATGTTAATAAAATTATGATATAATAATAATAATACAATTATAAAAATAATAATAATGATAAAATAATAATGATAATAATAATAATAACAATATGATTAATGATACTAATGATAATGATAGTAATGATGATAATAATATGAATGATGATAATAATAATGATGACAATTATATTAATGATAATATTCATAATAATAATAAAAATAACAATAATAATAATGATGATGATAATGATAATAATAGTAATGATAAGATTACTAAAAATAATGATAATAATAATAATATTATTCATTTTAATAAAATTATGATATAATAATAACGCTAGTAAAATGATAATGATATTAATGATAATAATAATAATAATACTAATAATAATGATAACAATAATAATGATAATAATGATAACAATGATAATGATGATAATAATAATAATAATAGTAATGATAATAATAATATTGATAATAATAATAATACTAATGATAATAATAATAATAATGATAATAATAATAATAATAATAATGATAATGATAATTGTAATAATACTGATGATAATGATAACAATAATATAATATTAATGATAATAAAATTATATTGATAATAATAATGATAATAATAATAATGAAGATAATAATGAGAATGATCATATTTATAACAATATTAATAATTTTAATAATAATAATATTAATAACAAAATAAAAAATATATAATAATAGTTGAATAAGAATTGTGTGCTTGTGGATTTTTAACATATTCTAAATGAATTGAATAAGTAATTGATTGATTGATTGATTGATGGATTGATTGACAACAAGCATATTATAATCCTTCGTGATTGTTTTGGTTTTGTTATATTCTTCCAAGGTTTTAATGTTTGCGCCCGACTCAGTGCTCCTTCTTCCCCACTTCCTGCCGGACTTCTGCACACCTGCCCCGACTTACTGACGAGATCCACCTGCCAATTAGTCAAGGTGACCTCCAGAGTCCGCCTGGTGCGTTGCATCTTCATCCTACAGTTTGTTCATTTCCTCTTGCACATGGCTTGCCTCCTCTGCATCCCGTGATCACGCCAACGTGCTGACAAAATGGTGCGAGAGGACGCCTGGTTGTCTCTTTGGCCTGTGAGTGACTGGAAGAAAAGCTCGGAAAGCCGCCTGGTGGTGTAAATCTCCAACGTCTCACATAAACGTGATTAGATTCAGTCTTCTCCACGACGCTTTGCTCCCGGCCGCCATCTTGCATTCCACGCGTTGAAACGTCCAATGATGGAACGCGAGTCGTACTCAGTCTGTGGCTTGGCGGCCTCTCGCTCGTCTGAGACCACCAGACATCTGTCGTCAGCACGCAACTCGCCGGTGGTCTTCTCTGCCGCCGTCAAACACAATCAGCCTCCTTTTTCCTCCCCATTTCTCGTATTCCCGTCCACGCATCCAGCTATTTGCCAATCACGCCCACGTGGGCGTGGCCACAACACACACACACACTCGCACATGAGGCGTCCAGGCTGCTGTGGCGTATAATGACGGATAATTGCTCGCCGCGGCCTGGCCTTTGTCACAGCGAAACCATCACAGTGACAGGCGCTTTGCTAAGTGTCAGTGTGCCGGCGGGAGAAATGTTGGATATGAAGTGACGTTTCGGAAAAGACGAGCACAAGTTTGAAATGGCGGGAAGGCACCAAATCAGCCTGCAACCTTTCATCACGGCTGTTACGCGTTACGTCCGTTTAGGGCTGCTGCAAACTGGGCTAGTTAGCTCAATACGGCGGACGCTAGCAAGGCATCTTTTGCTCCATGCTCATTTTCATTGACATTTTTCACATTTGCATGAGCCGTTTTACATGGCGGTTTTCAACGACTCCAAATCTGGTCATGAAAACTTCCACTGAATTTTAACAATCAAACAGCAAGAAAAAAAATATCGCAATACTTGCAGTACAAACACTTTGTAGGGCGCAACGTAGCACCTTTCGGCTCCCTGGGAAAAAAAAGCTATAACCTCGTTAGACAACAAGTGTGATAATACAATGATATAACACAGTTTTCATAATGAGCTCATTTTTAAATTAAATGTTATTCTCAAATCATTAAAATGCAGTAATATAATGTAGTAACAGACACCTTCATAACAATATGTAATATGTACAATATACACACTGCAAGTATATATATAATGTAGTAACAGACACCTTCATAACAATATGTAATATGTACAATATACACACTGCAAGTATATATATATATAATGTAGTAACAGACACCTTCATAACGATATGTAATATGTACAATATACACACTGCAAGTATATATATAATGTAGTAACAGACACCTTCATAACAATATGTAATATGTACAATATACACACTGCAAGTATATATATATAATGTAGTGATAGACACCTTCATAACAATATGTAATATGTACAATATACACTGCAAGTATATATATCATGTAGTAACAGACACCTTCATAACAATATGTAATATGTAAAATATACACACTGCAAGTATATATATCATGTAGTAACAGACACCTTCATAACAATATGTAATATGTACAATATACACACTGTAAGTATATATATAATGTAGTAACAGACACCTTCATAACAATATGTAATATGTACAATATACACACTGCAAGTATATATATCATGTAGTAACAGACACCTTCATAACAATATGTAATATGTACAATATACACACTGCAAGTATATATATAATGTAGTAACAGACACCTTCATAACAATATGTAATATGTACAATATACACACTGCAAGTATATATATCATGTAGTAACAGACACCTTCATAACAATATGTAATATGTACAATATACACACTGCAAGTATATATATAATGTAGTAACAGACACCTTCATAACAATATGTAATATGTACAATATACACACTGCAAGTATATATATATATATAATGTAGTAACAGACACCTTCATAACGATATGTAATATGTACAATATACACACTGCAAGTATATATATAATGTAGTAACAGACACCTTCATAACAATATGTAATATGTACAATATACACACTGCAAGTATATATATATAATGTAGTGATAGACACCTTCATAACAATATGTAATATGTACAATATACACTGCAAGTATATATATCATGTAGTAACAGACACCTTCATAACAATATGTAATATGTAAAATATACACACTGCAAGTATATATATCATGTAGTAACAGACACCTTCATAACAATATGTAATATGTACAATATACACACTGTAAGTATATATATAATGTAGTAACAGACACCTTCATAACAATATGTAATATGTACAATATACACACTGTAAGTATATATATCATGTAGTAACAGACACCTTCATAACAATATGTAATATGTACAATATACACACTGCAAGTATATATATCATGTAGTAACAGACACCTTCATAACAATATGTAATGTGTACAATATACACACTGCAAGTATATATATCATGTAGTAACAGACACCTTCATAACAATATGTAATATGTACAATATACACACTGCAAGTATGTATATCATGTAGTAACAGACACCTTCATAACAATATGTAATATGTACAATATACACACTGTAAGTATATATATGATGTAGTAACAGACACCTTCATAACAATATGTAATATGTACAATATACACACTGTAAGTATATATATCATGTAGTAACAGACACCTTCATAACAATATGTAATATGTACAATATACACACTGCAAGTATATATATAATGTAGTAACAGACACCTTCATAACAATATGTAATATGTACAATATACACACTGCAAGTATATATATAATGTAGTAACAGACACCTTCATAACAATATGTAATATGTACAATATACACACTGCAAGTATATATATAATGTAGTAACAGACACCTTCATAACAATATGTACAATATACACACTGCAAGTATATATATAATGTAGTAACAGACACCTTCATAACAATATGTAATATGTACAATATACACACTGCAAGTATATATATCATGTAGTAACAGACACCTTCATAACAATATGTAATATGTACAATATACACACTGCAAGTATATATATAATGTAGTAACAGACACCTTCATAACAATATGTAATATGTACAATATACACACTGCAAGTATATATATCATGTAGTAACAGACACCTTCATAACAATATGTATGTGATACTTGTTTTGTTGTCTTATTTGTATTTAACTTTATTAAATGTTAGAGAAGAATTGCATTCAACAAAAATAGTTGTATTTTAAGTAATACAAAGATGTATCAAAGCTGTCCAAACTATAAATGGCTACTTTTTCCTACGCTTTGTATCCTGCGGCTTATAAAACGGTGTGGCTAATTTATGGATTTTCCTTTGACAACGGCCATAATGTTTGGTGTTCAATAGTTTTCATTAAACCCTCCACCGATTGGACGTGTTATTGTTTGTGCTATGGCGTTGTGGGTTGAAAATGTACTTCCTGTTTTAATGCCTTGAACTGGAAGTACAACCGCCCATAGCGTTTCTGCTCGTATGGATTCTTCATTCGTCACTCCGAGCAACGTTTTTAAGTTTTACAATATAACTAAAACAATTCTTACTTACTAAAATTATAATGCAATCAAGCTAGCGTCGTTAGCATTAGCTTATATGCTAACACGTTAGTATTATTAACTTACAATGGCATTATTTTTTTATTTTTTTCACTTTCACAAATTCCTCAGTAAATTCATCAAAACGTCAGCGTGGAGTTATTGAGTCTGTTTAGCTGATTGGAGAGCTAGCTTGCGCAGCTAGTGGGTCCATGACCATGACTTCTGTTTTGTTTGACCAGCCGTTTTACTGCCATTCCACCCGTATGGTGTCTTCGTTCATCGCTCCAAGCAACGTTTTCTAAGTTTTACAATATAACTAAAGCAATTATTGTTTACTAAACATGTGTGGTGTCTGTAGGAGTGTTTTCGTGCATATTTGTACATGCTATCATAATGTAATCAAGCTAGCATTGTTAGCATTAGCTAATATGCCAACACGTTTACGAGTGTCTGTGTTAGTATTATTAACTTACATTCTTTTTGTTTCATTCATTCTGTTTAGCTGATTGGAGAGCCACTGTTTTGTTTGACCATCTGTTTTACTGCCATTCCACCCGTATAGTGTCTTCATGCATCACTCCAAGCAACGTTTTCTAAGTTTTACACTATAACTAAAACTATTCTTACTTACTAAAGTGTCCCATGTGTGATGTGTGTATGAGTGTTTTCATGCATATTTGTACGTGCTATCGTAATGTAATCAAGCTAGCGTTGTTAGCATTAGCTAATATGCTAACACGTTTAGAGTGTCTGTGTTAGTATTATTAACTTACATTCTTTTTGTATTGTTTCACTTTCACAAAATCCTCAGTGACTTCAGCAAAACGTCAGTGTGGAGTTATTGAGTCTGTTTAGCGGATTGGAGAGCTAGCTTGTCCATGATGATGACTTCTGTTTTGTTTGACCAGCCGTTTTACTGCCATTCCACCCGTATGGTGTCTTCATTTATCGCTCCAAGCAACGTTTGCAAGTTTTACAATATAACTAAAACTATTATTGCTTACTAAAGCGTCACATGTGTGATGTCTGTAGGAGTGTTTTCATGCATATTTGTACCTGCTATCATAATGTAATCAAGCTAGCATTGTTAGCATTAGCTAATATGGCAACATGTTTACGTCTGTGTTAGTAATATATTAACGTACATTATTTTTGTTTCATTCATTCTGTTTAGCTGATTGGAGAGCCACTGTTTTGTTTGACCAGCCGTTTTACTGCCATTCCAACCGTATAGTGTCTTCATGCATCACTCCAAGCAACGTTTTATAAGTTTTACACTATAACTAAAACAATTATTGCTTACTATAAACATGTGTGATGTCTGTAGGAGGGTTTTCATGCATATTTGTACGTGCTATCGTAATGTAATCAAGCTAGCGTTGTTAGCATGAGCTAATATGCTAACACGTTTAGAGTGTCTGTGTTAGTATTATTAACTTACATTCTTTTTGTATTGTTTCACTTTCACAAAATCCTCAGTGACTTCAGCAAAACGTCAGCGTGGAGTTATTGAGTCTGTTTAGCTGATTGGAGAGCTAGCTTGTCCATGATGATGACTTCTGTTTTGTTTGACCAGCCGTTTTGCTGCCATTCCACCCGTATGGTGTCTTCATTCATCGCTCCAAGCAAGTTTTACAATATAGCTAACACTATTCTACCTTACTATTATATGGAGAAATGCAGTTACTTGTTTGTACCGGGAAAAAGTGTTGATTCTGAATGGAAAATCGTTTTTTGAATTGAATGGCGAAGGGAATGATGTGGTGCTCGAATATTCACAGCCCGGTGTTTACAATATCCGCGAGTGCTCTTCTTATAAGCTGCAAACGCCGTCTTTTTGTCAATAGTTAATAAGTCCTCGCATGAAGACGTTCATATTTCATCTCCGGCCAGCTCAATACGTCCAAATGCAATTTTCTCCACGTGCAAAGAGCAGCCTGCATGTTCATCATCCTATACTCCCCTCCTACTTTTTAATATACTCCCTTTCTCCTTTTTTTTCCCAGTGCCACACACGCACACACACACACACACACACACACACACACACACACACACACACACACACAGATGACAAAAGTGTGTATCGCAGGCTGCGTTGCAAGTGACAAATGAAGCCCAGGAAGCCTTTTAAAGCTTCGCCTGTACTAAAACACGTGCAAACTAGGGTGGTCCCCATACCAAATATTTTGGTACCGGTACCAAAATGTGTTTCGATACTTTTCTAAATAAAGGGGACCACAAAAAATGTCTTTATTGTAACAAAAAATGTTAGTGTACATGAAACATATGTTTATTATTGTCATTATTATTGTCATTATTATTGTCATTATTATTGTCATTATTATTATTGTAACAACAAATGTTAGTGTACATGAAACATATGTTTATTATTGTCATATTATTGTCATTATTATTATTGTAACAACAAATGTTTGTGTACATGAAACATATGTTTATTATTGTCATTTAGTCCTTCAATAAAATAGACAACTTGTCTTTTAGTAGTAAGTAAACAAACAAAGACTCCTAATTAGTAACATATTTTGTCATTTATACACCTATTATTTTCTACACATTATGAGGGACAAACTGTAAAACTGGATTATTAATCCACTTGTTCATTTACTGTTAATATCTGCTTATTTTCTGTTTGAACATGTTCTATCTACACTTCTGTTCAAATGTAATAATCACTTATTCTCCTCTTCTTTGATACTTGACATTAGTTTTGGATGATACCACACATTTAAGTATGGATCCGATACCAAGCAGGATCATACATTGGTCATATTCAAAGTCCTCATGTGTCCAGGGACGTATTTCCTGACTTTATAAACATAATATACGTTTTTTTTTTAAATATTTTGTGACGGTAAAAAATATCGATGTAATCATAGTAGTATCGACTAGATACGCTCTTGTACTTGGTATCATTACAGTGGCATTTGTTTACATTGAGGAGTGCTAGCTTGCTGTTAGCGGTGAGCTTTTGTATCCTCCTACGGTGTGCAGTGAAGCATGTTTAGCTATACCTCGTCCTCCAGTGATAATGTTACTTGTAAAAAACTTACTTTATTTGTCACCATGGAGGCCAGGATTAGTGATTTAGAGTAAGTATGGCGGCCAGAGGACTTGGATAATCCTTGCGAAGGAATTCCTTCTCAAGTCCAAACAGCCAGGTCCTGGTAGAGAATCATGAAGTATGCACACTTTGTACACTAAAGGTAGTACACTGCAAAGTACACTAGGTCAATATATTAGTGGTGCGCAAATAAACTGACATTTTTATTCATTCCGATTCTAAATTGAATCGTCATTTTTCAAAACATTTTATTTTTCATTGTTTGTTGTTTTTTTTATTAGCAAGAATACGTTTGTAAAAGGACATTTACCATAGGGCCGTGGCTCTTTGGGCACCGCATGATTCGATTCGATTTGATCGGATTCTTGGGGATAACGATTCAAATCGATTCTCAATTTAGAATCCATACTTTTTTAATGATATTGGGTGCCAGTCCTATAAATAACTATATTTGATACACTTAGTACACCAAAGGTAGTACACTAAAACCAACACAATGTACACTAGGTCAATATATTAGCGGTGCAGAAAAAAAAACGCAATTTTTATTCGTTCTGAATCTAAATTGAATCATCATTTTCAAAATACAATTATTCTTTATTGTTTGTCATTTTTTTTTAACAAGAACATGTTTGTAAAAAGACGTTTACCGTAGGGCCGTGACTCTTTGGGCACCGCATCGGATTCTTGGGGATAACGATTCCATTGAAATCGATTCTCAATTTAAAATCAATACTTTTTTGAATTACATTGGGTGCCAGTCCTATAAATCAGTGGTCCCCAACCACCGGTCCGCGGCCCGGTACCGGTCCGCGGACCGATTTGTACCGGAAATTAAAGAAATTAAAAAAAAAAAAAAATTTAATTAATTCAACATAAAAAACACAATATATACATTATATATCAATATAGATCAATACAATCTGCAGGGATACAGTACGTAAGCACACATGATTGTATTTCTTTATGAAAAAAAAAAAATAAAAAAAAAATTACATTTCAGTCCGGCCCACTTTCCTCCTGTCCTTTTATCCAGGTAGCCCCTTTTTTTCTTTTTTTTGTCGCCTCAGACAAAACTTTTTGTTTCTTTGGTTGTTTTGGAGCTTCGGCCATGATAGCAGTAATTGCACGTAGACCTTCTTCTACTTCTTTTTGTTTTCTGGCGGCACGTAGGCGTTCACATCGACTTTCGTCTTTTTAACGAATGAGGAAAGGGGGAGTGACGTACGTCGTAAAGCAAGTCAGCTCATTTGTAGTTTTTTCTAGTCCAGCAGGAACAGAGCCAAGGCAGCATCGGACTGAATTTCCTCGTCTTTGAGCTCACGCCAGCGAGTGAAACCCGGGACAATGTTGATCCTTGACTGTCCTTTTATCCGGGTAGACCCTTTCATTCTTTTTTTTTGTCTCCTCGGACAAAACTTTTTGTTTCTTTGGTTGTTTTGGAGCTTCGGCCATGATAGCAGTAATTGCACGTAGACCTTCTTCTACTTCTTTTTTTTTTCCGGCGGCACGTAGGCGTTCACATCGACTTTCGTCTTTTTAACGAATGAGGAAAGGGGGAGTGACGTACGTCGTAAAGCAAGTCAGCTCATTTGTAGTTTTTTGTAGTCCAGCAGGAACAGAGTCAAGGCAGCATCGGACTGAAATTCCTCGTCTTTGAGCTCACGCCAGCGAGTGAAACCCGGGACAATGTTGATCCTTGACTGTCCTTTTATCCGGGTAGACCCTTTCATTCTTTTTTTTTGTCTCCTCGGACAAAACTTTTTGTTTCTTTGGTTGTTTTGGAGCTTCGGCCATGATAGCAGTAATTGCACGTAGACCTTCTTCTACTTCTTTTTGTTTTCTGGTGGCACGTAGGCGTTCACATCGACTTTCGTCTTTTTAACGAATGAGGAAAGGGGGAGTGACGTACGTCGTAAAGCAAGTCAGCTCATTTGTAGTTTTTTCTAGTCCAGCAGGAACAGAGCCAAGGCAGCATCGGACTGAATTTCCTCGTCTTTGAGCTCACGCCAGCGAGTGAAACCCGGGACAATGTTGATCCTTGACTGTCCTTTTATCCGGGTAGACCCTTTCATTCTTTTTTTTTGTCTCCTCGGACAAAACTTTTTGTTTCTTTGGTTGTTTTGGAGCTTCGGCCATGATAGCAGTAATTGCACGTAGACCTTCTTCTACTTCTTTTTTTTTTCCGGCGGCACGTAGGCGTTCACATCGACTTTCGTCTTTTTAACGAATGAGGAAAGGGGGAGTGACGTACGTCGTAAAGCAAGTCAGCTCATTTGTAGTTTTTTGTAGTCCAGCAGGAACAGAGTCAAGGCAGCATCGGACTGAAATTCCTCGTCTTTGAGCTCACGCCAGCGAGTGAAACCCGGGACAATGTTGATCCTTGACTGTCCTTTTATCCGGGTAGACCCTTTCATTCTTTTTTTTTGTCTCCTCGGACAAAACTTTTTGTTTCTTTGGTTGTTTTGGAGCTTCGGCCATGATAGCAGTAATTGCACGTAGACCTTCTTCTACTTCTTTTTGTTTTCTGGTGGCACGTAGGCGTTCACATCGACTTTCGTCTTTTTAACGAATGAGGAAAGGGGGAGTGACGTACGTCGTAAAGCAAGTCAGCACATTTGTAGTTTTTTCTAGTCCAGCAGGAACAGAGCCAAGGCAGCATCGGACTGAATTTCCTCGTCTTTGAGCTCACGCCAGCGAGTGAAACCCGGGACAATGTTGATCCTTGACTGTCCTTTTATCCGGGTAGACCCTTTCATTCTTTTTTTTTGTCTCCTCGGACAAAACTTTTTGTTTCTTTGGTTGTTTTGGAGCTTCGGCCATGATAGCAGTAATTGCACGTAGACCTTCTTCTACTTCTTTTTGTTTTCCGGCGGCACGTAGGCGTTCACATCGACTTTCGTCTTTTTAACGAATGAGGAAAGGGGGAGTGACGTACGTCGTAAAGCAAGTCAGCTCATTTGTAGTTTTTTGTAGTCCAGCAGGAACAGAGCCAAGGCAGCATCGGACTGAATTTCCTCGTCTTTGAGCTCACGCCAGCGAGTGAAACCCGGGACAATGTTGATCCTTGACTGTCCTTTTATCCGGGTAGACCCTTTCATTCTTTTTTTTTGTCTCCTCGGACAAAACTTTTTGTTTCTTTGGTTGTTTTGGAGCTTCGGCCATGATAGCAGTAATTGCACGTAGACCTTCTTCTACTTCTTTTTGTTTTCTGGCGGCATGTAGGCGTTCACATCGACTTTCGTCTTTTTAACGAATGAGGAAAGGGGGAGTGACGTACGTCGTAAAGCAAGTCAGCACATTTGTAGTTTTTTTCTAGTCCACCAGGAACAGAGCCAAGGCAGCATTGGACTGAATTTCCTCGTCTTTGAGCTCACGCCAGCGAGTGAAACCCGGGACAATGTTGATCCTTGACTGTCCTTTTATCCGGGTAGCCCCTTTCATTCTTTTTTTTGTCTCCTCGGGCAAAACTTTTTGTTTCTTTGGTTGTTTTGGAGCTTCGGCCATGATAGCAGTAATTGCGCGTAGACCTTCTTCTACTTCTTTTTGTTTTCTTGCAGCACGTAGGCGTTCACATCGACTTTTGTCTTTTTAACGAATGGGGAAAGTGAGAGTGACGTACGTCGTAAAGCAAGTCAGCTCATTTGTAGGTTTTTTCTAGTCCAGCAGGAACAGAGCCAAGGCAGCATTGGACTGAATTTCCTCGTCTTTGAGCTCACGCCAGCGAGTGAAAGCCAAGGCAATGTTGATCCTTGACTGTCCTTTTATCCAGGTAGCCCCTTTCATTCTTTTTTTTGTCTCCTCGGACAAAATGTGTTTCTTTGGTTGTTTTGGAGCTTCGGCCATGATAGCAGTAAATGCACGTAAAGCTTCTTCTTCTTTTTGTTTTCTGGCGTCACATCGACTTTTGTCTTTTTAACGAATGAGGAAAGGGGGATTGACGTACGTCGTAAAGCAAGTCAGCTCATTTGTAGTTTTTTGTAGTCCAGCAGGAACAGAGCCAAGGCAGCATCGGACTGAAATTCCTCGTCTTCGAGCTCACGCCAGCGAGTGAAAGCCGAGGCAATGTTGATCCTTCACTGCCTTTTTATCCGGGTAGCCCCTTGTTTTCTTTTTTTGATTCCTCAGACAACACTTTTCGTTTCTTTGGTTGTTTGCATCGACTTCCTGTCTTTTTAACGAGTGGAGACAGGGGAGTGACGTACGTCGTAAAGCAAGTCAGCACATTTGTAGTGTTTTTGCGCGGCAGGGTCCTCCTCCAAGTCCCTGAGTTCCACTCAAAGCGATACAGACCCCCTCAGGCCATGTGTGTGTGTGTGTGTGTGTGTGTGTGTGTGTGTGTGTGTGTGTGTGTGTGTGTGTGTGTGTGTGTGTGTGTGTGTGTGTGTGTGTGTGTGTGTGTGTGTGTGTGTGTGTGTGTGTGTGTGTGTGTGTGTGTGTGTGTGTGTGTGTGTACTGCTCTGTTACTAAGGAGACCGCCTTTACATTTGTGTATGTTTGAAGCAGTTTTGGATGGGATCATGTTTGTAGTGGAAGTGGACTTGGTTGTCGGAGCGTGACCAAAGATGGTGTATTGTGAGAGGATGATCTACCGCCCGGTGATGTTCAGGCACAGGATGTCCTCCACAAAGTACACGTGTCGTCCGTCCATCTTCTTTGGGTCAGTTCAAACAAAATCCAGAGAACATGACCTTGGTGTCCTCAATGGAAGTTATGAAGTTCTCGTTGGTCTGGTTTTTGTAGTCCCAGGACGGTCTATGTATCACAACTGGACTGTTGGGTTTGTCTGAGAAGATGTTTATCTTCTCATCCTAGTAGACTTCATCAGTTCTTGGACTTAGATTGGTCACATCTAGTCTTAGACTTAGATTGGTCACATCTAGTCTTAGATTTGGATTGGTCAGATCTAGTCTTGGACTTAGATTGGTCAGATCTAGACTTAGATTGGTCACATCTAGTCTTAGATTTGGATTGGTCAGATCTAGTCTTAAACTTAGATTGGTCAGACCTAGACTTAGATTAGTCACATCTAGTCTTAGACTTAGATTGGTCTAATTTAGTCTTAGACTTAGATTGGTCACATCTTAGATTTGGATTGGTCACATCTAGTCTTAGACTTAGATTGGTCTAATTTAGTCTTAGACTTAGATTGGTCTAATTTAGTCTTAGACTTAGATTGGTCACATCTTAGATTTGGATTGGTCACATCTAGTCTTAGACTTAGATTGGTCACATCTAGTCTTAGACTTAGATTGGTCACATCTGGTCTTAGACTTAGATTGGTCTAATTTAGTCTTAGACTTAGATTGGTCACATCTTAGATTTGGATTGGTCACATCTAGTCTTACACTTAGATTGGTCACATCTAGTCGTAGACTTAGATTGGTCACATCTAGTCTTAGACTTAGATTGGTCAGACCTAGACTTAGATTAGTCACATCTAGTCTTAGACTTAGATTGGTCTAATTTAGTTTTAGACTTAGATTGGTCAGAACTAGTCTTAGACTTAGATTGGTCAGATCTAATCTCAGATTTATATTGCTTTACATCTAGTCTCAGACTTAGATTGGTCTCATCTAGTCTTAGATTTAGATTGGTAAAATATAGCCTTAGACTTAGATTGTTCTCATCTAGTCTTATACTTAGATTGGTTAGATCTAGTCTTAGATTTAGATTAGTCAAATCTAATCTCAGATTTAGATTGGTTTACGTCTTGTCTCGGATTTAGATTTGTCACATCTACTCTCAGACATAGATTGGTCAGATCTAATTTCAAATTTAGATTGGTTTACGTCTAGTCTCTGATTTAGCTTGATCACATCTAGTCTCAGACTTAGATTGGTTTACGTCTAGTCTTGGATTTAGATCGGTCACATCTAATCTTAGATTTAGATTGATCAGACCAAGTCTCAGACTCAGTTAGGTCACATCTAGTCTTAGACTTAGATTGGTCAGACCTAAACTTAGATTAGTCACATCTAGTCTTAGACTTAGATTGGTCTAATTTAGTTTTAGACTTAGATTGGTCAGAACTAGTCTTAGACTTAGATTGGTCATATCTAATCTCAGATTTATATTGGTTTACATCTAGTCTCAGACTTAGATTGGTCTCATCTAGTCTTAGATTTAGATTGGTAAAATATAGCCTTAGACTTAGATTGTTCTCATCTGGTCTTATACTTAGATTGGTTAGATCTAGTCTTGGATTTAGATTAGTCAAATCTAATCTCAGATTTAGATTGGTTTACGTCTTGTCTCTGATTTAGATTTGTCACATCTACTCTCAGACATAGATTGGTCAGATCTAATTTCAAATTTAGATTGGTTTACGTCTAGTCTCTGATTTAGCTTGATCACATCTAGTCTTAGACTTCGATTGGTCAGATCTAATCTCAGACTTAGATTGGTTTACGTCTAGTCTTGGACTTAGATCAGTCAAATCTAATCTTAGATTTAGATTGATCAGACCAAGTCTCAGACTCAGTTAGGTCACATCTAGTCTTAGACTTAGATTGGTCACAATCTAATGTTTTCCAAGGTTGTAAAAATATGTACAATAAATATTAAATGTCAACATTTCTATCAATATAGCTAATATAGACACTTACATCATGTGTTGCCTTCATTATAACACTTATATAAGACTTTTAAAGTCATTTTGATAGTAGGCTAATATAGACACTTACATCATGTGTTGTCTTCATTATAACACTTATATAAGACTTTTAAAGTCATTTTGATAGTAGGCTAATATAGACACTTACATCATGTGTTGTCTTCATTATAACACTTATATAAGACTTTTAAAGTCATTTTGATAGTAGGCTAATATAGACACTTACATCATGTGTTGTCTTCATTATAACACTTATATAAGACTTTTAAAGTCATTTTGATAGTAGGCTAATATAGCTAATATAGACACTTACATCATGTGTTGTCTTCATTATAACACTTATGTAAGACTTTTAAAGTCATTTTGATAGTAGGCTAATATAGACACTTACATCATGTGTTGTCTTCATTATAACACTTATATAAGACTTTTAAAGTCATTTTGATAGTAGGCTAATATAGACACTTACATCATGTGTTGTCTTCATTATAACACTTATATAAGACTTTTAAAGTCATTTTGATAGTAGGCTAATATAGCTAATATAGACACTTACATCATGTGTTGTCTTCATTATAACACTTATATAAGACTTTTAAAGTCATTTTGACAGTAGGCTAATATAGACACTTACATCATGTGTTGTCTTCATTATAACACTTATATAAGACTTTTAAAGTCATTTTGATAGTAGGCTAATATAGCTAATATAGACACTTACATCATGTGTTGTCTTCATTATAACACTTATATAAGACTTTTAAAGTCATTTTGATAGTAGGCTAATATAGACACTTACATCATGTGTTGTCTTCATTATAACACTTATATAAGACTTTTAAAGTCATTTTGATAGTAGGCTAATATAGACACTTACATCATGTGTTGTC
>NC_084748.1:49971152-50016152 GCF_033978785.1 Entelurus aequoreus | reverse complement strand
CAATGGACATTATTTATATAAAATAAACAATGGACGTTATTTGTGTAAAATACACAATGGACATTATTTATATAAAATACACAATGGACATTATTTATGTAAAATACACAATGGACGTTATTCATATAAAATACACAATGGACATTATTTATATAAAATACACAATGGACATTATTTATATAAAATAAACAATGGACGTTATTTGTGTAAAATACACAATGGACATTATTTATATAAAATACACAATGGATGTTATACTTGTGTTGTGTTTATTTTATGTTTATATGTTCAGTCTTACAAACCTAAATGAAGGAAAAAGTGTGTTGAAATCAAAACTTAGGACAAAAGAAGGAACATCAAATCCTCGACAAAACTTCTGGAGCTTCTGTTTCTTCATGCTGTTAACGCTGGGATGGAGTAGCCAGGGCAGAATAGTGAAGTTAATGACAGTGCAGTGTGAAACGTTTATTCAACAGTCCCATTCTGGTGACTGAGTTTCCGCCAAGACCCCCTCCGAGCTCCCCGCGCAAAGACCGAGGCGAGCGTCTTTTTCGACGTGCCTCCACTTTGCCGCACCGGCAGCAGCGAGACGACATCCGCCTCTCCCGAGTCCTGCCCACACTGGACAGGAAATTATTGGAGCGAGAGAGAGGGGGCGTGCACGGGGCGAGCGAGAGGGAGAGAGAGAGGGCGGGAGGGGGGAAAAGGCGCTGGATGCTGGATGGTTGAGGCAGAGCGTCTGCAGCCTCGCTGGATGTTAACACAAAAGACGGAGCTCCAGTGACTTCCCCCACAGACCGGAAGCTGACATGGTGAGTCCGCGTCTTCCTAACCGCCGCTCTCAACTTCCAGCGAGCGCCTGAACGCATCAGCGCCTCGCAACCAATCCCTGGTGCGCCTCAGCCTCCCCGGATTTAGACGCCTGGGTCTGGCTGTGCAGGCTTGGCGTCCGAGAGGATGGAGTCCATTATTGGAGCGTGTTGTCGTGCACATATCCACTGTCGCTGCAGGGCGAGCTGCTTATGATGACACCTTTAAGCCTTGTGTGGTTTTTTGCCTAACCCCCCTCTTTAGAACCCCACTCACAGGGCTTTTCCAGGCGCCCCCCCCCCCCCTATGAATAAGTGAACACCTCTTCTATTTTAGGTGAGCTCTGAAGGGATGTAAAATTGCATGACTGAGGAGGACACGCTGGATTAGTGGGAGGAGTTATCTGCTGCAACCCTCCAATCAAATGACAGCAGCGTGGTTACGCTTGATGAGGCACGTCACGCACGCCTATGAGGGGACGTCGCCGCCCAACTCATGTTTTCACTCTCGCCCGACCATTCGCACGTAAAATCACAATTGTCTGCATGTAGAAAAAAAAAACGGTAAAAAAACGAGTATAAAGTATAAAAACTTATTTTTTTCCTAAATAAACAACTTTCTGTAAGTAAAAAAGATTTGCAAGTATAAAAGCATTTATTTTTTCAATCACAAAAAAAAAAATTCTAAAAAAATGTATTTTTTTCAATTAAAAAAAAACATTCACAATTTTTTTGAAGAAACAACAACAACAAAATTCCGGGAGTCAAACGATTCGCAAGTAAAATGTTCTGTAGTACAAAAAAAAAAAAAACGATTTGCAAGTATAAAATAATTTATTTTTTCAATTACGAAAAAAAATGTGAAAACGTCTTTTTTCAATTGAAAAAACGATTCGCGCGTGAAATCACAATTGTCTGCATGTAGAAAAAAAAACGGAAAAAAAAAACCGATTCTAAAGTATAAAAACGTCTTTTTTCAAAATAAACAACTTTCTGTAAGTAAAAAAGATTTGCAAGTATAAAAGCATTTATTTTTTCAATCACAAAAAAAAAATTCTAAAATAATGTATTTTTTTCAATTAAAAAAAACATTCACAATTTTTTTGAAGAAACAACAACAACAAAATTCCGGGAGTCAAACGATTCGCAAGTAAAATTTTCTGTAGTACAAAAAAAACCAAAAACGATTTGCAAGTATAAAATAATTTATTTTTTTCAATTACGAAAAAAAATGTGATAACGTCTTTTTTCAATTGAAAAAACGATTCACAATTCAACAAAAAAAAAACGATTCGCGCGTAAAATCACAATTGTCTGCATGTAGAAAAAAAAACGAAGAAAAAAAAACGAGTATAAAGTATAAAAACGTCTTTTTTCAAAATAAACAACTTTCTGTAAGTAAAAAAGATTTGCAAGTATAAAAGCATTTATTTTTTCAATCACAAAATTTTTTTTCTAAAATAATGTATTTTTTTCAATTAAAAAAAACATTCACAATTTTTTTGAAGAAACAACAACAACAAAATTCCGGGAGTCAAACGATTCGCAAGTAAAATTTTCTGTAGTACAAAAAAAAAAAAAACGATTTGCAAGTATAAAATAATTTATTTTTTCAATTACGAAAAAAAATGTGAAAACGTCTTTTTTCAATTGAAAAAACGATTCACAATTCAACAAAAAAAAAACGATTTGCGCGTGAAATCACAATTGTCTGCATGTAGAAAAAAAAACGAAAAAGAAAACCGATTCTAAAGTATAAAAACGTCTTTTTTCAAAATAAACAACTTTCTGTAAGTAAAAAAGATTTGCAAGTATAAAAGCATTTATTTTTTCAATCACAAAAAATTTTTTCTAAAAAAATGTATTTTTTTCAATTAAAAAAAACATTCACAATTTTTTTGAAGAAACAACAACAACAACAAAATTCCGGGAGTCAAACGATTCGCAAGTAAAATTTTCTGTAGTACAAAAAAAAAAAAAACGATTTGCAAGTATAAAATAATTTATTTTTTCAATTACGAAAAAAAATGTGAAAACATCTTTTTTCAATTGAAAAAACGATTCACAATTCAACAAAAAAAAAAACGATTTGCGCGTAAAATCACAATTGTCTGCATGTAGAAAAAAAAACAGGAAAAAAAAACGAGTATAAAGTATAAAAACGTCTATTTTCAAAATAAACAACTTTCTGTAAGTAAAAAAGATTTGCAAGTATAAAAGCATTTATTTTTTCAATGACCAAAAAAATTCTGAAAATGTATTTTTTCAATTAAAAAAACTATGCCCAATTTTTAAAAACGATTCACAAGAAAAAAATTTTTTTTGTAAGTACAAAGAAAACAAAAACGATTTGCAAGTATAAAAGCATTTATTTTTTCAATTACAAAAAAGTAAACTGTGAAAACGTCTTTTTTCAATTAAAAAAACGATTCACAATTTAACAAAAACAAAAACTTTTCTGGGAGTCCAAAAACGATTCGCAAGTAAAAAAACAATTTTCTGCATGTAGAAAAAAAAACGAGTATAAAGTATAGAAACGTATTTTTTCAAAATAAACAACTTTCTGTAAGTAAAAAAGATTTGTATATAAGTATAAAAGCATTTGTTTTTTCAATGATGAAAAAAAATTCGGAAAATGTATTTTTTCAATTAAAAAAACGATTCACAATTCTAAAAAAATAAATAAATAAATAAAAACTACTTTTCTGGGAGTAAAAAAACGATTCACAAGAAAATTTTCTGTAGTACAAAAAAACCAAAATGATTTGCAAGTATAAAATAATTTATTTTTTCAGTTACAAAGAAAAAACTGAAAACATATTTTTTCAATTGGAAAAAACGATTCACAATTTAAGAAAAAAATAAATAAAACATTTCTGGGAGTACAAAAACCATTCGCAAGTAAAATAACAATTTTCTGCATGTAGAAAAATAAAAACGATTCCCAAGTTTAAAAGCATTTATTTTTTCAATTCCGAAAAAAATTTGCTATTTTTTTCTATTGAAGAAACGATTCCTAATTTAAAAAGAACAAACAAACAAAACAAAAAAACATTTTTTGGGAGTAAAAAAACAAAAGCATTTATACTTGGGAATCGTTTAGTTTTTTTACTTACAGAATATGCTTCTACATGCAGAAAATTGTTATTTCACTTGCGAATCATTTTTTCAATTACGAAAAATAATTGCAACCGTGAAAACTTATTTTTACAACTGAAAAAACGATTCACAATTTTTTTTTAAAAAACAAACAACAAAAACACATTTTTTGGGAGTAACATAAACGATTCGCAAAAAAATAAACACTTTTCTGTAAGTACAAAAAAATAACGATTTGCAAGTAAAAAAGCATTTATTTTTTCAATTACAAAAAAAAAATGTGAAAATGTATTTTTTCAATTGGAAAAAAGGATTCACAATTTAACAAAAAAATAAATAAAACATTTCTGGGAGTACAAAAATAAAAACGATTCCCAAGTTTAAAAGCATTTATTTTTTCAATTCTCGAAAAAAAATTGCAACTGTGAAACATTTTTTTTTCTATTGAAGAAACGATTTACAATTTAAAAAGAACAAACAAACAAACAAAAAAAAAATTTTTTCTGGGAGTAAAAAAACAAAAGCATTTATACTTGGGAATCGTTTAGTTTTTTTTACTTACAGAATATGCTTCTACATGCAGAAAATTGTTATTTCACTTGCGAATAATTTTTTCAATTACGAAAAATAATTGCAACCGTGAAAACTTATTTTTACAACTGAAAAAACCATTCACAATTTTTTTTTTAAAAACAAACAACAAAAACAAATTTTTTGGGAGTAACATAAACGATTTGCAAAAAAATGAACACTTTTCTGCAAGTACAAAAAATAACGATTTGCAAGTAAAAAAGCATTTATTTTTTCAATTACAAAAAAAAACTGTGAAAATGTATTTTTTCAACTGAAGAAACGATTCACCATTTAAAAAAAACACACTTTTCTGGGAGTAAAAAAAAAACATTCGCAATTAAAATAATTATTTGCATGTAAATTTCATGTTCACACTGAGAAACTTTGTTATTTTTTGTAAATAATCATGAACTTAGAATTTAATGGCAGCAACACATTGCAAAAAATGCATTTTTTACCAGTGTGTTACATGGCCTTTCCTTTTAACAACACTCAGTAAAGGTTTGGGAAGTGAGGAGACACATTTTTGAAGTGGAATTCTTTCCCATTCTTGCTTGATGTACAGCTTAAGTTGTTCAACAGTCCGGGGGTCTCCCTTCTCATATTTTAGACGCCACACATTTTCAATGTCTGGACTACAGGCAGGCCAGTCTAGTACCAGCACTCTTTTACTATGACTGTTGTAACACCTGGCTTGGCATTGTCTTGCTGAAATAAGCAGGGGCGTCAATGATAACAACATATGTTGCTCCAAAAGCTGTATGTACCTTTCAGCATTAATGGTGCCTTCACAGATGTGTAAGTTACCCATGTCTTGGCCACTAATACACCCCCATACCATCACACATGCTGACTTTTACACTTTCACCCTAGAACATGTCTTGGCCACTAATACACCCCCATACCATCACACATGCTGCCTTTTACACTTTCACCCTAGAACAATCCGGATGGTTCTTTTCCTCTTTGGTCCGGAGGACACGACGTCCACAGTTTCCAAAAACAATTTGAAATGTGGACTCGTCAGACCGCAGAACACTTTTCCACTTTGCATCAGTCCATCTTAGATGAGCTCGGGCCCAGCGAAGCCGGCGGAGTTTCTGGGTGTTGTTGATAAATGGCTGTGGCTTTGCATAGTAGAGTTCTAACTTGCACTTACAGATGTAGCGACCAACTGTAGTTACTGACAGTGGTTTTCTGAAGTGTTCCTGAGCCCATGTGGTGATATCCTTTACACACTGATGTGGCTTTTTGATGCAGTAGCGCCTGAGGGATCCAAGGTGTGTAATATCATGGCTTACCTGCAGTGATTTCTCCACATTCTCTCAACCTTTTGATGATATTACGGAGCGTAGATGGTGATATCGCTAAATTCCTTTTTGAGAAAGGTTGTTCTTCAACAATTTGCTCAGGCATTTGTTGACATGTGTGTAGATGTGTGTTTATGTGTGTTTATGAGTTTGTTTTTATGTGTGTTTATGTGTGTTGATGTGTATTTATGTGAGTATATGTGTGTTTATGTGTCTATGTGTGTTTGTGTGTGTTAATGTGTGTAGATGTGTCTTTATGTGTTTGTGTGTTTATGTGCATTTACGTGTGTTTATGTGCATGTATGTGTGTTTATGTGCATTTATGTCAGTTTAAGTGCATTTAAGTGTGTTTACGTGTGCAGATTTGTGTAGATGTGTGTTAATGCGATGATGCGTGTAGGTGCATTTAAGTGCATTTGTGTTATGTGTATGTTTATGTGTGTTAGTGTGCATTTGTGTGTTAATGTGTATGTTTGATTGTTTATGTGTATGTTTATGTGTGGTTATGTGTATGTGTACGTGTATATTTATGTGTGTTTGTGTGTTAATGTGCATTTGTGTGTTTCCGTGTATGTTTATGTGTGTTTATGTGCATTATGTGTTCATGTGTATGTTTGTGTGTTTATGTGAATGTTAACGTGTTTTTTATGTGTATGTTAACGTGTGTGTTTACGTGTTTTGTTATTTGTGTTGATGTGCGTTTATGTGCATGTATGTGTTAATGTGTATGTTAATGGGTGTTTATGTGTTTTTTTATGTGTGTTAATGTGTAGGTTTGTGTGTGTTTATGTCAGTTTAATTGCATTTAGGTGTGTTTATGTGTGCAGATTTGTGTAGATGTGTGTTTATGCGATGGTGTGTGTTTATGTGTGTTTATGTGTGTAGATGTGTGTTTAAGTGCATTTGCGTGTTATACGCATATATGTATGTGTGTTAGTGTCTGTTTTTGTGCATTTGTGTGTATGTTTGTGTGTGTGGTCATGTGTATGTTTATGTATGTTAATGTGCATTGGTGTGTTTATGTGTATGTTTGAGTGTTAGGTGTATGTTTATGTGTGTATGTGTATGTTTATGTGTGTTTGTGTGTTAATGTGCATTTGTGTGTTACCGTGTGTGTTAATGTGTGTTTATGTGCATTATGTGTTCATGTGTATGTTGATGTGTTTGTTTGTGTGTTAATGTGTATGTTAATGTGTGTGTTTATGTGTTTTGTTATTTGTGTTAATGTGCGTTTATGTGCATGTATGTGTTAGTGTGTATGTTAATGTGTGTTTATGTGTTTTTTTTGTGTGTTTATGTTTGTGTGCATGTATGTGTTAATGTGTATGTTAATGTGTGTTTATGTGTTTTTTTTGTGTGTTATGTGCATGTATGTGTTAATGTGTATGTTAATATGTGTTTAAGTGTTTTTTATGTGTGTTTATGTGCATGTATGTGTTAATGTGTGTTTATGTGTTTTTTTATGTGTGTTTATGTGTATGTTTATGTGTGTTTATGTATGTTTATGTCAGTTTAATTGCATTTAGGTGTGTTTATGTGTGCAGATTTGTGTAGATGTGTGTTTATGCGATGGTGTGTGTTTATGTGTGTTGATGTGTGTTTAAGTGCAATTGCGTGTTATATGCATATATTTATGTGTGTTAGTGTGGGTTTTCGTGCATTTGTGTCTATGTTTGTGTGTGTGGTCATGTGTATGTTTATGTGTATGTTTATGTGCATGTTTATGTGTGTTGATGTGCATTGGTGTGTTTATGTGTATGTTTGTGTGTTTAGGTGTATGTTTATGTGTGTATGTGTATGTTTATGTGTGTTTGTGTGTTAATGTGCATTTGTGTGTTTCCGTGTGTGTTTATGTGTGTTTATGTGCATTATGTGTTCATGTGTATGTTGATGTGTTTGTTTGTGTGTTAATGTGTATGTTAATGTGTGTGTTTATGTGTTTTGTTATTTGTGTTAATGTGCGTTTATGTGCATGTATGTGTTAGTGTGTATGTTAATGTGTGTTTATGTGTTTTTTTTGTGTGTTTATGTTTGTGTGCATGTATGTGTTAATGTGTATGTTAATGTGTGTTTATGTGTTTTTTTTGTGTGTTATGTGCATGTATGTGTTAATGTGTATGTTAATATGTGTTTAAGTGTTTTTTATGTGTGTTTATGTGCATGTATGTGTTAATGTGTGTTTATGTGTTTTTTTATGTGTGTTTATGTGTATGTTTATGTGTGTTTATGTATGTTTATGTCAGTTTAATTGCATTTAGGTGTGTTTATGTGTGCAGATTTGTGTAGATGTGTGTTTATGCGATGGTGTGTGTTTATGTGTGTTGATGTGTGTTTAAGTGCATTTGCGTGTTATATGCATATATTTATGTGTGTTAGTGTGGGTTTTCGTGCATTTGTGTCTATGTTTGTGTGTGTGGTCATGTGTATGTTTATGTGTATGTTTATGTGCATGTTTATGTGTGTTGATGTGCATTGGTGTGTTTATGTGTATGTTTGTGTGTTCATGTGCATTTGTGTGTTAATGTGTATGTTAACGTGTGTGTTTGTGTTTTTATGTGTGTTCATGTGTATGTTTATGTGTGTTTATGTGCATTAATGTGTTAATGGGTATGTTTATGTGTATGTTTGTGTGTTTATGTGCATTTGTGTGTTATGTGTATGTTATTATGTGTTTATGTGTATGTTTATGTGTGTTTGTGTGTTTATGTGTATGTGTTGATGTGTGTTTTTGTGTATGTTTATGTGTGTTTATGTGTGTTTATGTCAGTTTAAGTGCATTTAAGTGCGTTTACGTGTGCAGATTAGTGTAGATGTGTGTTTATGCGATGGTGTGTGTTTATGTGTGTTTATGTCAATTTAAGTGCATTTAAGTGCGTTTACGTGTGCAGATTAGTGTAGATGTGTGTTTATGCGATGGTGTGTGTGTTTTACATCCGTCAGCAGTCTCTCACAAACGTGATGACAACGTTTCATTCCCTGCTGGTTGCCAATCACTCATTAAGTACTTTTGCAGCAATTAGACTGAAGTACACACAGCAGATGTGTGTTTGTGTGATGATGTGTGCGAGTGTGATGATGTGTGTTTGTGTGATGATGTGTGATGTGTGTTTGTGTGATTATGTGTGTTTGTGTGATGATGTGTGTTTGAGTGATGTGTGTTTGTGTGATGATGTGTGTTTGTGTGATGATGTGTGTTTGAGTGATGTGTGTTTGTGTGATGATGTGTGTTTGTGTGATGATGTGTGTTTGAGTGATGATGTGTGTTTGTGTGATGATGTGTGTTTGTGTGATGATGTGTGTTTGAGTGATGTGTGTTTGTGTGATGATGTGTGATGTGTGTTTGTGTGATGATGTGTGTTTGAGTGATGTGTGTTTGTGTGATGATGTGTGTTTGTGTGATGATGTGTGTTTGAGTGATGATGTGTGTTTGTGTGATGATGTGTGTTTGAGTGATGTTGTGTGTTTGTGTGATGATGTGTGTTTGTGTGATGATGTGTGTTTGAGTGATGTTGTGTGTTTGAGTGATGTTGTGTGTTTGTGTGATGATGTGTGTTTGAGTGATGTTGTGTGTTTGAGTGATGTTGTGTGTTTGTGTGATGATGTGTGTTTGTGTGATGATGTGTGTTTGTGTGATGATGTGTGTTTGAGTGATGTTGTGTGTTTGTGTGATGATGTGTTTGTGTGATGATGTGTGCGAGTGCATATGTGTGTTCATGTGCAGATGTGTGTGTAGCATGTTGTCATGTAGAAAGGTAAAGGTTTATTTGACGTTGGTGCAGAAGGTTTGTCAGCTAAATGATTTGATGACGTTGTTAGAGACATAATGTTGTACATAATGTTGTACATAATGTTGTACATAAAGTTGTACATAATGTTGTACATAATGTTGTACATAATGTTGTACATAATGTTGTACATAAGGTTGTGCATAGTGGTGTACAGAATGTTGTACAGAGGGTTGTACATAATGTTGTACATAATGTTGTACATAATGTTGTACATAAAGTTGTACATAATGTTGTACATAATGTTGTGCAGAATGTTGTACATAATGTTGTACATAAGGTTGTGCATAGTGGTGTACAGAATGTTGTACAGAGGGTTGTACATAATGTTGTACTTAATGTTGTACATAATGTTGTGCAGAATGTTGTACATAATGTTGTACATAATGTTGTACATAATGTTGTACAGAATGTTGTACAGAGGGTTGTACATAATGTTGTACATAATGTTGTACAGAATGTTGTACAGAGGGTTGTACATAATGTTTTACATAATGTTGTACATATGTTGTACATAATGTTGTACATAATGTTGTAGAGAATGTTGTACATAATGTTGTTCAGCATGTTGTAAATAATGTTTTACATAATGTTGTACATAATGTTGTACATAGTGTTGTACATAATGTTGTACAGAGGGTTGTACATAATGTTGTACATAAAGTTGTACATAATGTTGTACATAGTGTTGTACAGAATGTTGTACAGAGGGTTGTACATAGTGTTGTACAGAATGTTGTACAGAGGGTTGTACATAATGTTGTACATAAAGTTGTACATAATGTTGTACAGACTGTTGTACATAATGTTGTACATAATGTTGTACATAAGGTTGTGCATAGTGGTGTACAGAATGTTGTACAGAGGGTTGTACATAATGTTGTACTTAATGTTGTACATAATGTTGTGCAGAATGTTGTACATAATGTTGTACATAATGTTGTACATAATGTTGTACAGAATGTTGTACAGAGGGTTGTACATAATGTTGTACATAATGTTGTACAGAATGTTGTACAGAGGGTTGTACATAATGTTTTACATAATGTTGTACATATGTTGTACATAATGTTGTACATAATGTTGTAGAGAATGTTGTACATAATGTTGTTCAGCATGTTGTAAATAATGTTTTACATAATGTTGTACATAATGTTGTACATAGTGTTGTACATAATGTTGTACAGAGGGTTGTACATAATGTTGTACATAAAGTTGTACATAATGTTGTACATAGTGTTGTACAGAATGTTGTACAGAGGGTTGTACATAGTGTTGTACAGAATGTTGTACAGAGGGTTGTACATAATGTTGTACATAAAGTTGTACATAATGTTGTACAGACTGTTGTACAGAATGTTGTACATAATGATGTACATAATGTGGTAGAGAATGTCGTACAAAGTGTTGTACATAATGTTGTACAGAATGTTGTACATAATGATGTACATAATGTTGCAGAGAATGTTGTACAAAGTGTTGTACATAATGTTGTACATAATGTTGTACAGAATGTTGTACATAATGATGTACATAATGTTGTAGAGAAAGTTGTACAAAGTGTTGTACATAATGTTGTACATAAAGTTGTACATAATGATGTACATAATGTTGCAGAGAATGTTGTACAAAGTGTTGTACAGAATGTTGTACAGAATGTTGTACATAATGATGTACATAAAGTTGTACAAAATGTTGTACATAATGTTGTACATAGTGTACAGAATGTTGTACAGAGGGTTGTACATAATGTTGTACATAAAGTTGTACATAATGTTGTACAGACTGTTGTACAGAATGTTGTACATAATGATGTACATAATGTTGTAGAGAATGTCGTACAAAGTGTTGTACATAATGTTGTACAGAAAGTTGTACATAATGATGTACATAATGTTGCAGAGAATGTTGTACAAAGTGTTGTACAGAATGTTGTACAGAATGTTGTACATAATGATGTACATAAAGTTGTACATAATGTTGTACATAATGTTGTACAGAGGGTTGTACATAATGTTGTAGAGAATGTTGTACAAAGTGTTGTACATAATGTTGTACATAAAGTTGTACATAATGTTGTACATAATGTTGTACATAATGTTGTACATAATGTTGTAGAGAATGTCGTACATAATGTTGTACATAATGTTGTACAGAATGTTGTACATAATGTTGTACATAATGTTGTAGAGAATGTCGTACATAGTGTTGTACATAATGTTGTACATAATGTTGTACATAAAGTTGTACATAATGTTGTACATAAAGTTGTACATTGTGTTGTGCAGAATGATAAATCATCTTTATGGTGCAATCAGCAAAATGACTTTCTCCCGTTGCCATGGCAACCCCCAATACTTCACAGGTCTATAAGCAGCTTTTTCACAACTGGAATGAAGATCATTTTGAAAGCTTTTTATGCTTTGAATATTTGACAAAGACAATATTTAATATTTCATCGTGTTGTTGACGTCCACTGAGTCACTAAAGTCAGTCTGGTGGAGTTTTTAGCAGACGTGACTCATCCTGAGCGGCAACCTGGGAGTCCATCTTTGTATTCTGTGTTTGCATCCACCAACACTTGGTAGAGGTCTGGCTCCACCATGGACCAACACTTGGTAGAGGTCTGGCTCCACCATGGACCAACACTTGGTAGAGGTCTGGCTCCACCATGGACCAACACTTGGTAGAGGTCTGGCTCCACCATGGACCAACACTTGGTAGAGGTCTGGCTCCACCATGGACCAACACTTGGTAGAGGTCTGGCTCCACCATGGACCAACACTTGGTAGAGGTCTGGCTCCACCATGGCCCAACACTTGGTAGAGGTCTGGCTCCACCATGGACCAACACTTGGTAGAGGTCTGGCTCCACCATGGACCACCACTTGGTAGAGGTCTGGCTCCACCATGGACCAACACTTGGTAGAGGTCTGGCTCCACCATGGACCAACACTTGGTAGAGGTCTGGCTCCACCATGGACCAACACTCGGTAGAGGTCTGGCTCCACCATGGACCAACACTTGGTAGAGGTCTGGCTCCACCATGGACCAACACTTGGTAGAGGTCTGGCTCCACCATGGACCAACACTTGGTAGAGGTCTGGCTCCACCATGGACCAACACTTGGTAGAGGTCTGGCTCCACCATGGACCAACACTTGGTAGAGGTCTGGCTCCACCATGGACCAACACTTGGTAGAGGTCTGGCTCCACCATGGACCAACACTTGGTAGAGGTCTGGCTCCACCATGGCCCAACACTTGGTAGAGGTCTGGCTCCACCATGGACCAACACTTGGTAGAGGTCTGGCTCCACCATGGACCACCACTTGGTAGAGGTCTGGCTCCACCATGGACCAACACTTGGTAGAGGTCTGGCTCCACCATGGACCAACACTTGGTAGAGGTCTGGCTCCACCATGGACCAACACTCGGTAGAGGTCTGGCTCCACCATGGACCAACACTTGGTAGAGGTCTGGCTCCACCATGGACCAACACTTGGTAGAGGTCTGGCTCCACCATGGACCAACACTTGGTAGAGGTCTGGCTCCACCATGGACCAACACTCGGTAGAGGTCTGGCTCCACCATGGACCAACACTTGGTAGAGGTCTGGCTCCACCATGGACCAACACTCGGTAGAGGTCTGGCTCCACCATGGACCAACACTTGGTAGAGGTCTGGCTCCACCATGGACCAACACTCGGTAGAGGTCTGGCTCCACCATGGACCAACACTTGGTAGAGGTCTGGCTCCACCATGGACCAACACTCGGTAGAGGTCTGGCTCCA
This sequence comes from Entelurus aequoreus, assembly GCF_033978785.1. Lineage (NCBI taxonomy): Eukaryota > Metazoa > Chordata > Actinopteri > Syngnathiformes > Syngnathidae > Entelurus > Entelurus aequoreus. The sequence continues at coordinate 50,002,785 of NC_084748.1, read as the reverse complement.
CCATGGACCAACACTTGGTAGAGGTCTGGCTCCACCATGGACCAACACTTGGTAGAGGTCTGGCTCCACCATGGACCAACACTTGGTAGAGGTCTGGCTCCACCATGGACCAACACTTGGTAGAGGTCTGGCTCCACCATGGACCAACACTTGGTAGAGGTCTGGCTCCACCATGGCCCAACACTTGGTAGAGGTCTGGCTCCACCATGGACCAACACTTGGTAGAGGTCTGGCTCCACCATGGACCAACACTTGGTAGAGGTCTGGCTCCACCATGGACCAACACTTGGTAGAGGTCTGGCTCCACCATGGACCAACACTGGGTGGAGGTCTGGCTCCACCATGGACCAACACTTGGTAGAGGTCTGGCTCCACCATGGTACAACACTTGGTAGAGGTCTGGCTCCACCATGGCCCAACACTTGGTAGAGGTCTGGCTCCACCATGGACCAACACTTGGTAGAGGTCTGGCTCCACCATGGACCAACACTTGGTAGAGGTCTGGCTCCACCATGGTACAACACTTGGTAGAGGTCTGGCTCCACCATGGCCCAACACTTGGTAGAGGTCTGGCTCCACCATGGTACAACACTTGGTAGAGGTCTGGCTCCACCATGGCCCAACACTTGGTAGAGGTCTGGCTCCACCATGGACCAACACTTGGTAGAGGTCTGGCTCCACCATGGACCAACACTTGGTAGAGGTCTGGCTCCACCATGGACCAACACTTGGTAGAGGTCTGGCTCCACCATGGACCAACACTTGGTAGAGGTCTGGCTCCACCATGGACCAACACTTGGTAGAGGTCTGGCTCCACCATGGACCAACACTTGGTAGAGGTCTGGCTCCACCATGGACCAACACTTGGTAGAGGTCTGGCTCCACCATGGACCAACACTTGGTAGAGGTCTGGCTCCACCATGGACCAACACTTGGTAGAGGTCTGGCTCCACCATGGACCAACACTTGGTAGAGGTCTGGCTCCACCATGGACCAACACTTGGTAGAGGTCTGGCTCCACCATGGACCAACACTTGGTAGAGGTCTGGCTCCACCATGGACCAACACTTGGTAGAGGTCTGGCTCCACCATGGACCAACACTTGGTAGAGGTCTGGCTCCACCATGGACCAACACTTGGTAGAGGTCTGGCTCCACCATGGACCAACACTTGGTAGAGGTCTGGCTCCACCATGGACCAACACTTGGTAGAGGTCTGGCTCCACCATGGACCAACACTTGGTAGAGGTCTGGCTCCACCATGGACCAACACTTGGTAGAGGTCTGGCTCCACCATGGACCAACACTTGGTAGAGGTCTGGCTCCACCATGGACCAACACTTGGTAGAGGTCTGGCTCCACCATGGACCAACACTTGGTAGAGGTCTGGCTCCACCATGGACCAACACTTGGTAGAGGTCTGGCTCCACCATGGACCAACACTTGGTAGAGGTCTGGCTCCACCATGGACCAACACTTGGTAGAGGTCTGGCTCCACCATGGACCAACACTTACTACATGATATATATTCTTGCAGTGTGTATATTGTACATATTACATATTGTTATGAAGGTGTCTGTTACTACATGATATATATATACTTGCAGTGTGTATATTGTACATATTACATATTGTTATGAAGGTGTCTGTTACTACATGATATATATACTTGCAGTGTGTATATTGTACATATTACATATTGTTATGAAGGTGTCTGTTACTACATTATATATATACTTGCAGTGTGTATATTGTACATATTACATATTGTTATGAAGGTGTATGTTACTACATTATATATATACTTGCAGTGTGTATATTGTACATATTACATATTGTTGTGAAGGTGTCTGTTACTACATTATATATATATACTTGCAGTGTGTATATTGTACATATTGTTATGAAGGTGTATGTTACTACATGATATATATACTTGCAGTGTGTATATTGTACATATTACATATTGTTATGAAGGTGTCTGTTACTACATTATATATATACTTGCAGTGTGTATATTGTACATATTACATATTGTTATGAAGGTGTGTGTTACTACATGATATATATACTTGCAGTGCGTATATTGTACATATTACATATTGTTATGAAGGTGTCTGTTACTACATTATATATATACTTGCAGTGTGTATATTGTACATATTACATATTGTTATGAAGGTGTCTGTTACTACATTATATATATACTTGCAGTGTGTATATTGTACATATTACATATTGTTGTGAAGGTGTCTGTTACTACATTATATATATACTTGCAGTGTGTATATTGTACATATTACATATTGTTATGAAGGTGTCTGTTACTACATGATATATATACTTGCAGTGTGTATATTGTACATATTACATATTGTTATGAAGGTGTCTGTTACTACATTATATATATACTTGCAGTGTGTATATTGTACATATTACATATTGTTATGAAGGTGTCTGTTACTACATGATATATATACTTGCAGTGTGTATATTGTACATATTACATATTGTTATGAAGGTGTCTGTTACTACATTATATATATACTTGCAGTGTGTATATTGTACATATTACATATTGTTATGAAGGTGTGTGTTACTACATGATATATATACTTGCAGTGCGTATATTGTACATATTACATATTGTTATGAAGGTGTCTGTTACTACATTATATATATACTTGCAGTGTGTATATTGTACATATTACATATTGTTATGAAGGTGTCTGTTACTACATTATATATATACTTGCAGTGTGTATATTGTACATATTACATATTGTTGTGAAGGTGTCTGTTACTACATTATATATATACTTGCAGTGTGTATATTGTACATATTACATATTGTTATGAAGGTGTCTGTTACTACATGATATATATACTTGCAGTGTGTATATTGTACATATTACATATTGTTATGAAGGTGTCTGTTACTACATGATATATATACTTGCAGTGTGTATATTGTACATATTACATATTGTTGTGAAGGTGTCTGTTACTACATGATATATATACTTGCAGTGTGTATATTGTACATATTACATATTGTTATGAAGGTGTATGTTACTACATTATATATATACTTGCAGTGTGTATATTGTACATATTACATATTGTTGTGAAGGTGTCTGTTACTACATTATATATATATACTTGCAGTGTGTATATTGTACATATTGTTATGAAGGTGTATGTTACTACATGATATATATACTTGCAGTGTGTATATTGTACATATTACATATTGTTATGAAGGTGTCTGTTACTACATTATATATATACTTGCAGTGTGTATATTGTACATATTACATATTGTTATGAAGGTGTCTGTTACTACATTATATATATACTTGCAGTGTGTATATTGTACATATTACATATTGTTATGAAGGTGTCTGTTACTACATGATATATATACTTGCAGTGCGTATATTGTACATATTACATATTGTTATGAAGGTGTCTGTTACTACATTATATATATACTTGCAGTGTGTATATTGTACATATTACATATTGTTATGAAGGTGTCTGTTACTACATTATATATATACTTGCAGTGTGTATATTGTACATATTACATATTGTTATGAAGGTGTCTGTTACTACATGATATATATACTTGCAGTGCGTATATTGTACATATTACATATTGTTATGAAGGTGTCTGTTACTACATTATATATATACTTGCAGTGTGTATATTGTACATATTACATATTGTTATGAAGGTGTCTGTTACTACATGATATATATACTTGCAGTGTGTATATTGTACATATTACATATTGTTATGAAGGTGTCTGTTACTACATTATATATATACTTGCAGTGTGTATATTGTACATATTACATATTGTTATGAAGGTGTGTGTTACTACATGATATATATACTTGCAGTGCGTATATTGTACATATTACATATTGTTATGAAGGTGTCTGTTACTACATTATATATATACTTGCAGTGTGTATATTGTACATATTACATATTGTTATGAAGGTGTCTGTTACTACATTATATATATACTTGCAGTGTGTATATTGTACATATTACATATTGTTGTGAAGGTGTCTGTTACTACATTATATATATACTTGCAGTGTGTATATTGTACATATTACATATTGTTATGAAGGTGTCTGTTACTACATGATATATATACTTGCAGTGTGTATATTGTACATATTACATATTGTTATGAAGGTGTCTGTTACTACATGATATATATACTTGCAGTGTGTATATTGTACATATTACATATTGTTGTGAAGGTGTCTGTTACTACATGATATATATACTTGCAGTGTGTATATTGTACATATTACATATTGTTATGAAGGTGTATGTTACTACATTATATATATACTTGCAGTGTGTATTTTGTACATATTACATATTGTTGTGAAGGTGTCTGTTACTACATGATATATATACTTGCAGTGTGTATATTGTACATATTACATATTGTTGTGAAGGTGTCTGTTACTACATGATATATATACTTGCAGTGTGTATATAAAAGGTTGGTGGAGGGTTTTGAAGTTGGTTTACAGTTTCCAGTGAAGAATATGTTAATATTTGGGGTTTGCTGTTTGTTATTTACAAAGAGTGGATGGCTGCACCATATGTAGCCATCAATAACAATAAATGAGTTGAAGTGTGTGTGTGTGTGTGTGTGTGTGTGTGTGTGTGTGTGTGTGTGTGTGTGTGTGTGTGTGTGTGTGTGTGTGTGTGTGTGTGTGTGTGTGTGTGTGTGTGTGTGTGTGTGTGTGTGTGTGTGTGTGTGTGTGTGTGTGTTCTTGTATTTCTAGCCTTCTTGAGACATGAAGAAGGAAAAGTATCTTCCAAGTGATGACATAAATCATGGTCCCAATAACATTGCATCTAATAGAGAGCCAAACACTAGAGTCCGTGAACATTGCACCAAAGTCAGGATTTTTTTTTTACTGAATGTGCACACAAGAGTAAACATTGACAGGTGCAAAGGCAGCAATATATGATAAAACAAGACGGCAGCTAAATAAGGACTTCCCTATTCATCCCCCCTCTGGTCAACATATGAAATAACAAGTGTGTGTAAGAAATTGAAATATGCCCCCTTTGGCCAAAATGTATTTAAAAAAAATGTATATAGAGACAAACTGTAATAACTTGAAGTAAATAATGAAGATTAAAAAACAATTACAAAAAAAATAAAATAAATAAACTAAAGGGTGGTCCTAAAGAGGGAGGCATTTTTCTCAGGTCTCAAGAAGGTAAGAAATACAAGTGTGTGTGTGTGTGTGTGTTCCTGTATTTCTAGCCTTCTTGAGACATGAAGAAGGAAAAGTATCTTCCATATGAGGAGGTGTGAACAAGTGATGACATAAATCAATAACATTGCATCTAATAGAGAGCCAAACACTAGAGTCCGTGAACATTGCTCCAAAGTCAGGATTTTTTGTTAATTCAATGTGCACACAAAAATAAAGTTTGACAGGTGCAAAGGCAGCAATATATGATAAAACAAGACGGCAGCTAAAGAGGGACTTCCCTATTCATCCCCCCTCTGGTCAACATATGAAATAACAAGTGTGTGTAAGAAATTGAAATATGCCCCCTTTGGCCAAAATGTTGTTTTTTTAAATGTATATAGAGACAAACTGTAATAACTTGAAGTAAATAATGAAGATTAAAAAACAATTACAAAAAAAATAAAAAAATAAAATAAAGGGTGGTCCTAAAGAGGGAGGCATTTTTCTCAGGTCTCAAGAAGGTAAGAAATACAAGAATGTGTGTGTGTGTGTGTGTGTGTGTGTGTGTTTTCCTGTATTTCTAGCCTTCTTGAGACATGAAGAAGGAAAAGTATCTTCCATATGAGGAGGTGTGAACAAGTGATGACATAAATCAATAACATTGCATCTAATAGAGAGCCAAACACTAGAGTCCGTGAACATTGCTCCAAAGTCCGGATTTTTTGTTGATTCAATGTGCACACAAAAATAAAGTTTGACAGGTGCAAAGGCAGCAATATATGATAAAACAAGACGGCAGCTAAAGAGGGACTTCCCTATTCATCCCCCTCTGGTCAACATATGAAATAACAAGTGTGTGTAAGAAATTGAAATATGCCCCCTTTGGCCAAAATGTATTTTTTAAAAAAATGTATATAGAGACATACTGTAATAACTTGAAGTAAATAATGAAGATTAAAAAACAATTACAAAAAAAAATTAAAAAAAATAAAATAAAGGGTGGTCCTAAAGAGGGAGGCATTTTTCTCAGGTCTCAAGAAGGTAAGAAATACAAGAATGTGTGTGTGTGTGTGTTCCTGTATTCCTTACCTTCTTGAGACATGAAGAAGGAAAAGTATCTTCCATATGAGGAGGTGTGAACAAGTGATGACATAAATCAATAACATTGCATCTAATAGAGAGCCAAACACTAGAGTCCGTGAACATTGCTCCAAAGTCCGGATTTTTTGTTGATTCAATGTGCACACAAAAATAAAGTTTGACAGGTGCAAAGGCAGCAATATATGATAAAAACAAGACGGCAGCTAAAGAGGGACTTCCCTATTCATCCCCCTCTGGTCAACATATGAAATAACAAGTGTGTGTAAAAAATCGAAATGTGTCCCCTTTGGCCAAAATGAATTAAATACATTTGTAAATAGAGACATACTGTAATAACTTCAAGTAAATAATGAAGATTAAAAAACAATTACAAAAAATTTTTTAAAAAAATAAAAGCTTACCTTTTTTATATTTGCATAGTATGTATATATTATTAATGTTGTAAATACACTTCTTTATAAAGGCTGGTCCTAAAGAGGGAGGCATTTTACTCTGGTACCAAGAATGTCAGAAATACAAGAGTGTGTGTGTGTGTGTGTGTGTGTGTGTGTGTGTGTGTGTGTGTGTGTGTGTGTGTGTGTGTGTGTGTGTGTGTGTGTGTGTGTGTGTGTGTGTGTGTGTGTGTGTGTGTGTGTGTGTGTGTGTGTGTGCGCCACTGCAGCTGTTCCTCCTTTCAGAGGGATTAAGTTTCACAAGATGTGATGGATGCCAGTGTCTGCCGCGCCAGCTGTGTGTGTGTGTGTGCGTGTGTGCGTGTGTGTGTGTGTAAGTGTGTGTGTGTGTAAGTGTGTGCGCGTGTGTGTGTCAGCGCATTTCGGCATTTTAGTGCCCCGTGCCGCACACGTGTGGCTCTACAGTAAGTGTGGTGTCACCCCAAGACCGAGGGCCGGGTCAGGTGAGGAGCGCTGATATTTGGAGTCTTCCTGGTCATTGTAGCCACGCCCCCTTGGCTTCCCGCAGACCACACCGACGCACTAAAGTGAGGAACACCAAGGAACAAACAAAGCGGACGCTAATATTTTGGTACCGGTACCAAAAGTATTTCCATACTTTTCTAAAAACAAGTAAACTTGGGAGTATTTCTTTTCGAGAGAAAGTGGGACTATTCCATCCAGTTCCGATTCCTGGGATTCAGAACCGGTTCTTGAGCCAAACTGACTCTTGCAATGTGTTATTGGGAGTAATAGTTGTAAAGAAACATTTTAAAGCAGGTGACCGGTTAGGAAAGTAAACATAAGCGCTTTAAAAAGTGATTCTTATAAAATAAGTATTTCATAAATATATTTTTAGAAACACTATGAGTCGATTTAGAATCGAGACTAATCACGATTTGTATGTGAATTTCTTTTTGATGCGTGCACATCCTCAGCATGAAGCAGAGGGGGCGGAGCTACCATGCCCATATAAGTACGTCCGGCAATCTGTGACCTCATTGACTCCCCAACGTTGAGAAAAACAAACTCCAAATCCCATTTGGCGTTGATGGAGTACGCAACATCGTAACAAGGTCATTCCTGTGAGAATCCTGCGTGTGAGCGACGCATGAAGGGTTGGCTCACTTATGCAGGACTCGCTGCTCAAACAGCCACCAGGTGGCACCTGTGAGCAGATAATACCGGATCATCTCTGTCTCTTGGGGAGATGTCGAGCCTGGACTTTATTGACGGTGTATAATGTGAGCGATACGTCTCACTCGTTATTGATAGTGTCCGGCTTTCAGAGCGGGAAATTGAAGTATCGAAAGAGCAATAAAAAAAAGTGACATGTCAATTTCAAGACCAGCCTGCTGCCAAAGTCGCGAGCCGAGCCAAACAATGACAATGAAAAGGGGGAGGGGTTTAAATCAGTCAAAACACGAATGGCGGCCAAGTGGAGCGACGTGAATTCTTGTCTTCAAACACGCTGAGTCAGCACTTCTGCACACCTGGAACATGAATGAAAGATTAGATGCAGCATGTCCTCACATTACATAGTAGTAATATATACACACACCATTTGTATATTTATATTAGATACATTTAGCACAACATAAGTGATATATGCACACATTTTATTAAACAACATTACTTTTAAATTTATATTATATACATTTAGCACATTAGACAGAATAAGTAATATATGTACACATTTTATCAAACAACCTTATTTTTATATTTATATTATATAAATTCAGCACAATATTGCACACAATAAGTAATATATATACAAATGTTATTAAACAACCTTATTTTTATATTAATATTAGATACATTTAGCACAATATTGCACAAATAAGTAATATATGCACACATTTTATTAAACAACCTTTTTTTTTATATTTATACTAAATACATTTAGCACAATATTGCACAAAATAAGTAATATCTGTGCACATTTTATTAAACAACCTTATTTTTATATTGATATTAGATACATTTAGCACAATATTAGACGGAATAAGTAATATATGCACACATTTTATTAAACATTATTTTATATTTATATTATATAAATGTAGCACAATATTGCACAAATAAGTAATATATGTACACATTTTACTAAACATTATTTTATATTTATATTATATAAATGTAGCACAATATTGCACAAATAAGTAATATATGCACACATTTTATTAAACAACATTATTTATATATTTATATTATATAAATGTAGCACAATATTGCACAAATAAGTAATATATGCACACATTTTATTAAACAACATTATTTATATATTTATATTATATAAATGTAGCACAATATTGCACAAATAAGTAATATATGCACATATTTTATTAAACAACATTATTTTTATATTTATATTATATAAATGTAGCACAATATTGCACAAATAAGTAATATATGCACACATTTTACTAAACATTATTTTATATTTATATTATATAAATGTAGCACAATATTGCACAAATAAGTAATATTTGCACACATTTTATTAAACAACATTATTTATATATTTATATTATATAAATGTAGCACAATATTGCACAAATAAGTAATATATGCACACATTTTATTAAACAACATTATTTATATATTTATATTATATAAATGTAGCACAATATTGCACAAATAAGTAATATATGCACACATTTTATTAAACAACCTTCTTTTTATACTTATATAAATTTAGCACAATATTACAAAAATAAGTAATATATGTACACATTTTATCAAACAACATCATTTTTATATTTATATGATACAAAATTAGCACAATATTGCACAAAATAAGTAATTTATGCACACATTTTATTAAACAACCTTCTTTTTATATTTATATCATATAAGTGTAGCACAATATTAGACAGAATAAGTAATATATGCACACATTTTATTAAACAACCTTATATTTATATTATATAAATTTAGCACAATATTAGACAGAATAAGTAATATATGTACACATTTTATTAACAACAATATTTGTATATTTATATTTTATAAATGTAGCACAATATTGCACAAATAAGTAATATATGCACACATTTTATTTAACAACCTTATTTTTTATATTTATAGTATATAAATTTAGCACAATATTAGACAGAATAAGTAATATATGTACACATGTCATTAAAAAAAACTTATTTTATATTTATATTATATACATTTAGCACAATATTGCACAAAATAAGTAGTATATGCACACATTTTATCAAACAACCTTATTTTTATATTTATATTGGACACATTTAGCACAATATTGCACAAATAAGTAATATATATGCACATTTTATTAAACAACCTTATTTTTATATTAATATTATATAAATTTAGCACAATATTGCACAAAAAAAGTAATATATGTACACATTTTATTAAATAACATTAGTTTTATATTTATATTATATAAATGTAGCACAATACTGCACAAATAAGTAATATATGCACACACATTTGATCAAACAACCTTATTTTTCTATTTATATTATATACATTTAGCACAATATTGCACAAATAAGTAATAAATGCACACATTTTATTAAACAACATTATTTTGTATCATATTATATACATTTTACACAATATTGGACAGAATAAGTAAAATGTGTACACATTTTATGAAACATTATTTTGTATTATATTATATACATTTTACACAATATTGGATGGAATAAGTAGTGCATTAATTCATGATGCTAAGCTCAGTGTGCAGTAAGTTGAATGATGCGGACACGTTTGTTACTGGACACGTTCTAATACGCTTCGACCTTGGAGACTTTGTATGTGTAAGTAATATGCAACTATAATGATTTGATACGTGTTTATATTGACGAATGTGCTGTTTCATTGTTCAAAGATTATTACCTTGTATGCTATTGTGTGCTTAGCTGTTGTGTAGCTGTTAGCTCCTAGTAGCCTATAGCCTAGCATGTTTACCTTTTGCAAATGACTTTAGTGAAATAGAGGAAAATGTGTCTTTTGGAGGACGTTTAGATGGTAACTGTCTGTTAACTTTCTACAAGTAACCACTCTGCTTGTATCGCACATGATATCACACACAAGTAAACACTCTGCAGGACTGCTTGTATCGCACATGATATCACACACAAGTAAACACTTTGCAGGACTGCTTGTATCGCATATGATATCACACACAAGTAAACACTCTGCAAGACTGCTTGTGTCGCACATGATATCACACACAAGTAAACACTCTGCAGGACTGCTTGTATCGCACATGATATCACACATAAGTAAACACTCTGCAGGACTGCTTGTATCGCACATATCACACACAGGTAAACACTGCAGGACTGCTTGTATCGCACATGATATCACACTCAAGTAAACATTCTGCAGGACTACTTGTATTGCACATGATATCACACTCAAGTAAACATTCTGTGGGACTGCTTGTATCACACATGTTATCACACTCAAGTAAACACTCTGCAGGACTGTTTGCATCGCACATGATATCACACACAAGTAAACACTCTGCAGGACTGCTTGTATCGCACATGATATCACACACAAGTAAACACTCTGCAGGACTGCTTGTATCGCACATGATATCACACACAAGTAAACACTGCAGGACTGCTTGTATCGCACATGATATCACACACAAGTAAACACTGCAGGACTGTTTGTATCGCACATGATATCACACTCAAGTAAAAATTCTGCAGGACTGCTTGTATCGCACATGATATCACACTCAAGTAAACATTCTGCAGGACTGCTTGTATCGCACATGTTATCACACTCAAGTAAACACTCTGCAGGACTGCTTGTATCACACAAGATATCACACTCAAGTAAACATTCTGCAGGACTGCTTGTATCACACATGTTATCACACTCAAGTAAACAATCTGCAGGACTGCTTGTATCGCACATGATATCACACTCAAGTAAACATTCTGCAGGACTGCTTGTATCGCACATGATATCACACACAAGTAAACACTCTGCGGGACTGCTTGTATTGCACATGATATCACACTCAAGTAAACATTCTGCAGGACTACTTGTATTGCACATGATATCACACTCAAGTAAACATTCTGCGGGACTGCTTGTATCACACATGTTATCACACTCAAGTAAACACTCTGCAGGACTGCTTGTATCGCACATGATATCACACTGAAGTAAACATTCTGCAGGACTGCTTGTATTGCACATGATATCACACTCAAGTAAACACTCTGCAGGATCGCACATGATATCACACACAAGTAAACACTCTGCAGGATCGCACATGATATCGCACACAAGTAAACACCCTGCAGGACTGCTTGTATCGCACATGGTATCAGACAGGACTGCTTGTATTGGAGCTTACAGTATATCTGACATTTTGAATGCAAGTGGAAATAATCCCATTTTTTGGCTGGTATCAAACAGATACATATTCCAATCTGGAATCCAGACAAAAACCGCAAAGAGTCTGTCCAACTCTAGAGAAGACTATGTAGGTGAGCTGTGAGCCTCGTTGCGTACATTTCCATAACACAATTTGTGCGACGTAATGAGTGTGAGATCCAAGCTGGTTCTTCAAAAAGTGCACTGGGACTTCAATCAGGTCTGGTGAATCGATACCATCGCTGCTTCACTTCCGATCAAGCAGCAGCCCAGCTGGATCCTGGCAACCTGCTGCCAAGTCCTCCTTCAGGCCACATCTCAAAATAGACTCTTTAAAACTCGGGGAAACTCTCCTTCTTTTTACCTCCAGTCGGGAGTTGAGGTCTGGGGTCTGGGGTCTGTGTTTGTGAGGACTCCTCTGAGAACCGTTGGCCTTCTAATTACGTGCATCGGTAAAATCCAGATCAGGATCGTCCAATACCTCTCACCCCATGCATTGTGGATGCCCTGAGTAGCTCCTTCAGCAACACACTGACTGCAGGCTCGGGTCCATACCAGATGCTTGGGAGTTATATATATATATATATATATATATATATATATATATATATATATATATATATATATATATATATATATATATATATATATATATATATATATATATATATATATATATATATATATATATATATATATATATATATATATATATATATATATATAAATATATATATATATATATATGTATATGTATATATATATATATATATATGTATATATATATATATATATATATATATATATATATATATATATATATATATATATGTATATATATATATATGTATATGTATATATATATATATATATATATATGTATATATATATATATATATATGTATATATATATATATATGTATATATATATATATGTATATATATATATATGTATATATATATATATATATATATATATATATATATATATACATATACATATATATATATATAAATATATATATATATATATATATATATATATATATATATATATATATATATATATATATATATATATATATATATATATATATATATATATATGTATATATATATATGTATATATACATATAAAAATGCTTGGGAGTTTTATATATATATATATATATATATATATATATATATATATATATATATATATATATATATATATAAACTCCCAAGCATTTATATATATATATATATATATATATATATATATGTGTTGAAGGTATAATGGTTTGAATAGGTTGAAAAATTTGGGAATTGTGGAAGTTTGGATAATCCATTTTGAATGAGGAAATTGTCCCTAAAAACTGGGAATCCTTGGAAATCCTGGAATTGTTTTTTTTAGAATTATTGAAGGAGAGCACACAATTCCTGAACAGGCTGAATATTTGGAAGTTGTAGAACATAGAAAAATGTCCCATTCTTTCCAATGGGAATTTCATGGAAATTTGGGAATTTCGGGAAAAGCGGGAATTCTTTAGAAAATGCTAAAAAAAAAAAAAAAAAATTGAAATAAAACATGTGAATGTTCTGAATGAGTTGAAATGGTTGGTGTTGGACTTTTTCAAAACGGTCAAGAAATGTTAACGTAGTAACATTTTGAATTGGGAAATGGAATTTCGGGAAAAACGGGAATTTTTCAGATTAAAAAAACAACTTTGTTTTTTTTTTCTGATTAAGAGGAATGATTTGACGGTGGAACGGTTGAAGTGGGTTGAAAAATGTGGAAGGAGTAGTCGACAGAAAAAAAGGGTGAACATAGAGCTTTGGAAAACCAGGAATTCTGGAAATTTAATTTCCATGATGAGTGGAATGTGTTGAAGGTGGAATGGTTTGAATCGGTTGAAAAATGTTGGAATGGTGGAAGTTTGAAAAATGGATCATTCATTTTGAATGGGGAAAATGTCCCTAAAAACTGGGATTTCCAGGAAATCCAGGAATTTTTTTTTGTAATTATTGAAGGAGAGCACACAATTCCTGGACAAGCTGAATATTTGGAAGTTGGAACGGTTTGAATCGGATAAAAAAATGTGGGAGTTGTAGAATTTAGAAACATGTCCCATTCTTTCCAATGGGGATTTTATGGAAATTTCGGGAAAAGCGGGAATTCTTTAGAAAATGCTAAAAAAAAAAAAAAAAAATTAAAAAACATGTGAATGTTCTGAATGAGTTGAAATGGTTGGTGTTGGACTTTTTCAAAACGGTCAAGAAATGTAATTTTGAATTGGGAAATGTAATTTCGGGAAAACCGGGAATTTTTCCGATTCAAAAAACAACTTAGTTTTTTGTCCTGATTAAGAGGAACGATTTGACGGTGGAACGGTTGAAGTGGGTTAAAAAATGTGGGAGGAGTAGTCGACAGAAAAAAAAGGGTGAACATAGAGCTTTGGAAATCCAGGAATTCTGGAAATTGAATTTCCAGGATGAGTGGAATGTGTTGAAGGTGGAATGGGTTGAATCGGTTGAAAAATGTGGGAATTGTGGACGTTTGAAAAATGGAAAATCCATTTTGAATGAGGGAAATGTCCCTAAAAACTGGGAAATCCTGGAACTTTTAAATACTTGTTGAAAGAGAGCACACAATTCCTGAACAGGCTGAATATTTGGAAGTTGGAACTGTTTGAATTGGATAAAAGAATGTAGGGTTGTAGAACTTTGAAAAATGTCCCATTCTTTCCAGTGGGAATACATGGAAATTTGGGAATTTCGGGAAAAGCGGGAATTCTTTAGAAAGTGCTTTAAAAAAAATCCAGGATGAGTGGAATGTGTCTAAGGTGGAATGGTTTGACTCGGTTGAAAAATGTGGAAATGGTGGAAGTTTGAAAAATGGATAATCTATTTTGAATGGCGAAAATGTCCCTAAAAACTGGGATTTCCAGGAAATCCAGGATTTTTTTTTAATTATTGAAGGAGAGCACACAATTCCTGAACAGGCTGAATATTTGAAGTTGGAACAGTTTGAATCGGATAAAAAAATGTGGGAGTAGTAGAATTTAGAAACATGTCCCATTCTTTCCAATGAGAATTTCATGGAAATTTGGGAATTTTGGGAAAAGCGGGAATTCTTTAGAAAGTGCTAAAAAAAAAAAATTAAAAAAAAATCTAGGATGAGTGGAATGTGTTGAAGGAGGAATGGTGTGAATAAGTTGAAAAATGTGGAAAGGTGGCAGTTTGAAAAATGTCCAAATCATTTTGAATGGGAAAAAATTGAATTTTGGGAAATCTGGGAATTTGTCGAGGGAAAGTCTGTGATTCCCAAATAGGCTGAACACTTTGAAGTTGGAACGCTTTGAATCGGATGAAATCTGTAAAAGTAGAAGAAGAATAAATAGATGAATTTTGGTGTAGAAAATAATGATTCATTCGATATAATTGGACAGCAGTTGAAATAATCATCTTATTTTTAAATGTTACATTAAAAATAGACATTTTATCATCAAATAATAAAACAAATTTTAACACACACAAAAGTACCAAAATGTTAAAAAAAAATTTAACACACACAAAAGTACCAAAATGTTAAAAAAATGTTAACACACACAAAAGTACCAAAATGTTAAAAAAATGTTAACACACACAAAAGTACCAAAATGTTAAAAAAATGTTAACACACACAATAGTACCAAAATGTTAAAAAAATGTTAACACACACAAAAGTACCAAAATGTTAAAAAAATGTTAACACACACAAAAGTACCAAAATGTTAAACAAATGTTAACACACACAAAAGTACCAAAATGTTAAAAAAAATGTTAACACACACAAAAGTACCAAAATAATTTTAAAAAATGTTAACACACACAAAAGTACCAAAATGTTAAAAAAATGTTAACACACACAAAAGTACCAAAATGTTAAAAAAAATGTTAACACACACAAAAGTACCAAAATGTTAAAAAAAATGTTAACACACACAAAAGTACCAAAATGTTAAAAAAAATGTTAACACACACATAAGTACCAAAATGTTAAAAAAATGTTAACACACACAAAAGTACCAAAATGTTAAACAAATGTTAACACACACAAAAGTACCAAAATGTTAAAAAAAATGTTAACACACACAAAAGTACCAAAATAATTTTAAAAAATGTTAACACACACAAAAGTACCAAAATGTTAAAAAAATGTTAACACACACAAAAGTACCAAAATGTTAAAAAAAATGTTAACACACACAAAAGTACCAAAATGTTAAAAAAAATGTTAACACACACAAAAGTACCAAAATGTTTAAAAAAATGTTAACACACACAAAAGTACCAAAATGTTAAAAAAAATGTTAACACACACATAAGTACCAACATGTTAAAAAAAAATGTTAACACACACAAAAGTACCAAAATAATAAAAAACAATTTAACACACACAAAAGTACCAAACATTGGTACCGGTATCGCTTCCCAGGCATGTTGGTTGAAAAGTGATGATACAGCAAAAAAAGCACCAACACAATCCATCTTTTGCATTATGATATCACATCATCCTTAATGTATCGCAAAGCCCCGACTCAGCAGCCACTCCATTCGCCCTCAGACACAGGAAGTGCCTCAGCAGGTCCTCGCCACCTTACATTTGAAGCGTGGGGGAGGGGTGGGGGTGGTGGTGGTGGTGTCTCCATCCTGCATCCATCCATACGTTCTTGCTTGTCCCCGATTGCATGTCAGTGAAGTGAGGAGGATCTTGGACCTTCAGCAGGAAGGATCTTGGACCTTCAGCAGGAAGTTCTTGTCCAGACAACAAGGAACCGAAGCAAACGAGGCCCAGAATGCATTTCTCCCCTCTTGCTCCGACTCTTTGTCGCTTCCCCAAAATGCTGAATGCTCCATCAAGTTGATGAGGCGTTCAAGTGCACTCCGAGACTTTATTAAGCCGCTTCTCCTCATCAAATGACTTCATTACAGAAAAGCAATTGGCCTTTTTTCCTGTTTGCGAGGCAAACATTTCTCTCTGGCTCTCGACAAAGGCGGACACTTTACCTCCCCCTCCCTCATCTCTTCTCGCGTCTTTGTCTTTTCGTGTCTTCACTTTCTCGAAGGACTCGCTCGCCGAAATGGGAAACGTGGAATCGATCAAGCTCCCTCTCGACAAAATTGACAGGATCTCGCCTGCCTTAAGGACCACGATGGACTCTTGGGAGAAGTGGAGGGTCTTGTGCCTGGCGATTATTTTCAGTGGACCACGTTAAAGACATCTCGGAATAAGAGGACATCTTGTGATTGGAGTCAGCTTGTTCCAAACAATCCACAAATTGGAGGTTCTGGCAGCTGTTGAAGCTACGACTGAACCTTGAACAGGTCCAAGGTTCAATCTGAGGGCACTCAATCAATTGTAAGTGCCCCCAGGACTGTGGACACTCACACTTTTGGGGTTTCTGGACTAAATCACAAACTGGATAGCATCTTGGAGAAGCTGTCTCCTCTGCAAAGTGAAGTATGATGAATTTGAGGACCGGAAATAGACTCTCCCTAGACGACACTACAAACTCCTTCCGTGGACACACCTGCTGGTTGTTGACTTTTGTCGGACGGACTGGCGGTGTGACCGCTATAACACACGGCCAGCACCAAGGTCGAGGGACAAATCGACTCTTCAGGCTTACGTCCGCGGAAAATATACTGTATTAATCTTGTAGATTGTTATGGTAAAATGACCTCTATTGTCAACAATGCAATTGTTTCAAATGCAACAATACATATATGTCATGATAACTTGAAATACAAAAGAAAGCAGGTACATGGAGGGGAAGAAAGAGAAGCGGACTGTATTAACCTTGTAGATTGTTATAGTAAAATTACATCTATTATCAACAATGCAATTGTTTCAAATGCAGCGATACATATATGTCATGATAACTTGAAATACAAAAAAAAAGCAGATAAATGGAGGGGAAGAAAGAGAAATAGACTATATTAACCTTGTAGATTGTTATGGTAAATGACCTCTATTATCAACAATACAGTTGTTTCAAATGCAACAATACATATATGTCATGATAACTTGAAATACAAAAGAAAGCAGGTACATGGAGGGGAAGAAAGAGAAGCGGACTGTATTAACCTTGTAGATTGTTATAGTAAAATTACATCTATTATCAACAATACAATTGTTTCAAATACAGCGATACATATATGTCATGATAACTTGAAATACAAAAGAAAGCAGATAAATGAAGGGGAAGAAAGAGAAATATGCTATATTAACCTTGTAGATTGTTATGGTAAAATGACCTCTATTATCAGCAATGCAATTGTTTCAAATACAACAATACATATATGTCATGATAACTTGAAATACAAAAGAAAGCAGATAAATGGAGGGGAAGAAAGAGAAATAGACTATATTAACCTTGTAGATTGTTATGGTAAAATGACCTCTATTATCAGCAATGCAATTGTTTCAAATACAACAATGCATATATGTCATGATAACTTGAATTCCAAAATAAAGCAGATAAATGGAGGTGACGAAAGAAGAATAGACTATATTAACCTTGTAGATTGTTATGGTAAATGACCTCTATCAACAATACAGTTGTTTCAAATGCAACAATACATATATGTCATGATAACTTGAAATACAAAAGAAAGCAGGTACATGGAGGGGAAGAAAGAGAAGCGGACTGTATTAACCTTGTAGATTCTTATGGTTAATTACATCTATTATCAACAATACAATTGTTTCAAATGCAGCGATACATATATGTCATGATAACTTGAAATACAAAAAAAAGCAGATACATGGAGGGGAATAAAGAGGAATATACTGTATTAACCTTGTAGATTGTTATGGTAAAATGACCTCTATTATCAGCAATGCAATTGTTTCAAATACAACAATACATATATGTCATGATAACTTGAATTCCAAAATAAAGCAGATAAATGGAGGGGACGAAAGAAGAATAGACTATATTAACCTTGTAGATTGTTATGGTAAATGACCTCTATTATCAACAATACAGTTGTTTCAAATGCAACAATACATATATGTCATGATAACTTGAAATACAAAAGAAAGCAGGTACATGGAGGGGAAGAAAGAGAAGCGGACTGTATTAACCTTGTAGATTGTTATGGTTAATTACATCTATTATCAACAATACAATTGTTTCAAATGCAGCGATACATATATGTCATGATAACTTGAAATACAAAAAAAAGCAGATACATGGAGGGGAATAAAGAGGAATATACTGTATTAACCTTGTAGATTGTTATGGTAAAATGACCTCTATTATCAGCAATGCAATTGTTTCAAATGCAACAATACATATATGTCATGATAACTTGAAATGCAAAAAAAAGCAGATAAATGGAGGGGAAGAAAGAGGAATATACTGTATTAACCTTGTAGATTGTTATGGTAAAATGACCTCTATTATCAGCAATGCAATTGTTTCAAATGCAACAATACATATATGTCATGATAACTTGAAATACAAAGTAAAGCAGATAAAAGGAGGGGACGAAAGAGGAATAGACTATATTAACCTTGTAGATTGTTATGGTAGAATTGCCTCTATTATCAGCAATGCAATTGTTTCAAATGCAACAATACATATATGTCATGATAACTTGAATTCCAAAATAAAGCAGATAAATGGAGGGGACGAAAGAAGAATAGACTATATTAACCTTGTAGATTGTTATGGTAAATGACCTCTATTATCAACAATACAGTTGTTTCAAATGCAACAATACATATATGTCATGATAACTTGAAATACAAAAGAAAGCAGGTACATGGAGGGGAAGAAAGAGAAGCGGACTGTATTAACCTTGTAGATTGTTATAGTAAAATTACATCTATTATCAACAATACAATTGTTTCAAATGCAGCGATACATATATGTCATGATAACTTGAAATACAAAAAAAAAAGCAGATAAATGGAGGGGAAGAAAGAGAAGTAGACTATATTAACCTTGTAGATTGTTATGGTAAAATGACCTCTATTATCAGCAATGCAATTGTTTCAAATGCAACAATACATATATGTCATGATAACTTGAAATACACAAAAAAAGCAGATAAATGGAGGGGAAGAAAGAGGAATATACTGTATTAACCTTGTAGATTGTTATGGTAAAATGACCTCTATTATCAGCAATGCAATTGTTTCAAATACAACAATACATATATGTCATGATAACTTGAATTCCAAAATAAAGCAGATAAATGGAGGGGAAGAAAGAAGAATAGACTATATTAACCTTGTAGATTGTTATGGTAGATTTGCCTCTATTATCAACAATACAATTGTTTCACATGCAGCGATACATATATGTCATGATAACTTGAAATACAAAAAAAAGCAGATAAATGGAGGGGAAGAAAGAGAAATAGACTATATTAACCTTGTAGATTGTTATGGTAGATTTGCCTCTATTATCAACAATACAATTGTTTCACATGCAACAATACATATATGTCATGATAACTTGAAATACAAAAGAAAGCAGATAAATGGAGGGGAAGAAAGAGGAATATACTGTATTAATCTTGTAGATTGTTATGGTAAAATGACCTCTATTATCAACAATACAGTTGTTTCAAATGCAACAATACATATATGTCATGATAACTTGAAATACAAAAAAAAGCAGATAAATGGAGAGAAAGAAAGAGAAGCGGACTGTATTAACCTTGTAGATTGTTATGGTAAACTAATTTGGTTGTACTTTTGAAGCGCCATGACGATCAAGTTGGGTGTTTCCGACTGACATAACAAGAGCCATGACCTCCCTGCTTGGCACTCAGCATCAAGGCTTGGAATTGGGGGTTAAATCACCAAAAAATGATTCCCGGGCGCGGCCACCGCTGCTGCTCACCGCTCCCCTCACCTCCCAGGGGGTGATCAAGGGTGATGGGTCAAATGCAGAGAGTAATTTGGCCACACCTAGTGTGTGTGTGTGTGTGTGTGTGTGTGTGTGTGTGTGTGTGTGTGTGTGTGTGTGTGTGTGTGTGTGTGTGTGTGTGTGTGTGTGTGTGTGTGTGTGTGTGTGTGTGTGTGTGTGTGTGTGTGTGACTATCATTGCTACTTTAACTTAAAATGTCAGACATTTCTTGGCCGAATCAGCGGTTAGAAACCAGTCGGCGGCGCCAGCAGCGTGCGTGTGTGTGTGTGTGTGTGTGTGTGTGTGTGTGTGTGTGTGTGTGTGTGTGTGTGTGTGTGTGTGTGTGTGTGTGTGTGTGTGTTGCTGAGGGATTTATTGGCGGGCCAGCTTAACGTATGCTGCCTGCTCACCACATGAAAGAGAACAATCATCCCAATGAGAATTGCAAAGCTGCGTATTTCACAACTGTCAACCACTGTACTGGCATCCACACACACACACACATGCACACACACACACACACACACACACACACACACACACACACACACACACGCCTTCACTCTCGCATGCAACACCGCAGCATGGCCGTCTGCGATAAGCTGGCCGTGCAGGTTCGCTCCACACATTTGTCGGCACGCTCTGGAGCGTCCTGATATGGTAGCTCGCCGTGTTGTGTAGTGTTGTGTAGTGTTGTGTAGTTTTGCGGTGCGCTTACACTCTTTAGCCTCTTCGATGCGGCGCTGGGCGGTAGCCAGCAAAATGGTGGCGCTCGCTGTGGCGGCCATTGATTTGCTCCAGCAAGTTGGTGTGTGTGTGTGTGTGTGTGTGTGTGTGTGTGTGTGTGTGTGTGTGTGTGTGTGTGTGTGTGTGTGTGTGTGTGTGTGTGTGTGTGTGTGTGTGTGTGTGTGTGTGTGTGTGTGTGTGTGTGTGTGTGTGTGTGGTGCAGACTGCTCTCTTGTTTAAATGCTGCTACAAACACAACTTGTTCCCATTTAAATAAGACACTTACTCAACTGCATGAAAAAACACTTTTGTGGAAAAATGTTTTTAGAGATGAACATGGTTTCAAAAATGTTTTTAGAGATGAACATGGTTTCAAAAATGTTTTTAGAGATGAACGTGGTTTCAAAAATATTTTTAGAGATGAACGACGTGGATTAAAAAATGTTTTTAGAGATGAACATGGTTTCAAAAATGTTTTTAGAGATGAACATGGTTTCAAAAATGTTTTTAGAGATGAACGTGGTTTCAAAAATATTTTTAGAGATGAACGACGTGGATTAAAAAATGTTTTTAGAGATGAACATGGATTCAAAAATGTTTTTAGAGATGGACGTGGATTCAAAAATGTTTTTAGAGATGAACATGGTTTCAAAAATATTTTTAGAGATGAACAACGTGGTTTCAAAAATATTTTTAGAGATGGACGTGGATTCAAAAATGTTTTTAGAGATGAACATGGTTTCAAAAATACTTTTAGAGATGAACAACGTGGATTCAAAAATGTTTTTAGAGATGGACGTGGATTCAAAAATGTTTTTAGAGATGGACGTGGATTCAAAAATATTTTTAGAGATGAACATGGATTCAAAAATGTTTTTAGAGATGGACGTGGATTCAAAAATGTTTTTAGAGATGAACATGGTTTCAAAAATATTTTTAGAGATGAACAACGTGGTTTCAAAAATATTTTTAGAGATGGACGTGGATTCAAAAATGTTTTTAGAGATGAACATGGTTTCAAAAATATTTTTAGAGATGAACAACGTGGATTCAAAAATGTTTTTAGAGATGGACGTGGATTCAAAAATGTTTTTAGAGATAGACGTGGATTCAAAAATATTTTTAGAGATGAACAACGTGGATTCAAAAATGTTTTTAGAGATGGACGTGGATTCAAAAATGTTTTTAGAGATGAACATGGTTTCAAAAATATTTTTAGAGATGAACAACGTGGTTTCAAAAATATTTTTAGAGATGTACGTGGATTCAAAAATGTTTTTAGAGATGAACATGGTTTCAAAAATGTTTTTAGAGATGAACATGGTTTCAAAAATGTTTTTAGAGATGAACATGGTTTCAAAAATATTTTTAGAGATGAACGACGTGGTTTCAAAAATGTTTTTAGAGATGAACATGGTTTCAAAAATATTTGTAGAGATGAACGACGTGGATTCAAAAATGTTTTTAGAGATGAACATGGTTTCAAAAATATTTTTAGAGATGAACAACGTGGTTTCAAAAATATTTTTAGAGATGGACGTGGATTCAAAAATATTTTTAGAGATGAACATGGTTTCAAAAATATTTTTAGAGATGAACAACGTGGTTTCAAAAATATTTTTAGAGATGGACGTGGATTCAAAAATGTTTTTAGAGATGAACATGGTTTCAAAAATATTTTTAGAGATGAACAACGTGGATTCAAAAATGTTTTTAGAGATGAACAACGTGGATTCAAAAATGTTTTTAGAGATGGACGTGGATTCAAAAATGTTTTTAGAGATGAACATGGTTTCAAAAATATTTTTAGAGATGAACAACGTGGTTTCAAAAATATTTTTAGAGATGAACATGGTTTCAAAAATGTTTTTAGAGATGAACGACATGGTTTCAAAAATATTTTTAGAGATGAACATGGTTTCAAAAATATTTTTAGAGATGAACGACGTGGTTTCAAAAATGTTTTTAGAGATGAACGACGTGGTTTCAAAAATATTTTTAGAGATAAACATGGTTTCAAAAATGTTTTTAGAGATGAACGACGTGGTTTCAAAAATATTTTTAGAGATGAACATGGTTTCAAAAATGTTTTTAGAGATGAACGACGTGGTTTCAAAAATATTTTTAGAGATGAACAACGTGGATTCAAAAATATTTTTAGAGATGAACATGGTTTCAAAAATATTTTTAGAGATGAACAACGTGGATTCAAAAATATTTTTAGAGATGGACGTGGATTCAAAAATGTTTTTAGAGATGAACATGGTTTCAAAAATATTTTTAGAGATGAACAACGTGGATTCAAAAATGTTTTTAGAGATGGACGTGGATTCAAAAATATTTTTAGAGATGGACGTGGATTCAAAAATGTTTTTAGAGATGAACATGGTTTCAAAAATATTTTTAGAGATGAACAACGTGGATTCAAAAATGTTTTTAGAGATGGACGTGGATTCAAAAATATTTTTAGAGATGAACAACGTGGATTCAAAAATGTTTTTAGAGATGGACGTGGATTCAAAAATATTTTTAGAGATGAACATGGTTTCAAAAATATTTTTAGAGATGAACAACGTGGTTTCAAAAATATTTTTAGAGATGAACGACATGGTTTCAAAAATATTTTTAGAGATGAACATGGTTTCAAAAATATTTTTAGAGATGAACGACGTGGTTTCAAAAATGTTTTTAGAGATGAACGACGTGGTTTCAAAAATATTTTTAGAGATAAACATGGTTTCAAAAATGTTTTTAGAGATGAACGACGTGGTTTCAAAAATATTTTTAGAGATGAACATGGTTTCAAAAATGTTTTTAGAGATGAACGACGTGGTTTCAAAAATATTTTTAGAGATGAACAACGTGGATTCAAAAATATTTTTAGAGATGAACATGGTTTCAAAAATATTTTTAGAGATGAACAACGTGGATTCAAAAATATTTTTAGAGATGGACGTGGATTCAAAAATGTTTTTAGAGATGAACATGGTTTCAAAAATATTTTTAGAGATGAACAACGTGGATTCAAAAATATTTTTAGAGATGGACGTGGATTCAAAAATATTTTGAGAGATGGACGTGGATTCAAAAATGTTTTTAGAGATGAACATGGTTTCAAAAATATTTTTAGAGATGAACAACGTGGATTTAAAAATGTTTTTAGAGATGGACGTGGATTCAAAAATATTTTTAGAGATGAACAACGTGGATTCAAAAATGTTTTTAGAGATGGACGTGGATTCAAAAATATTTTTAGAGATGAACATGGTTTCAAAAATATTTTTAGAGATGAACAACGTGGTTTCAAAAATATTTTTAGAGATGGACGTGGATTCAAAAATGTTTTTAGAGATGAACATGGTTTCAAAAATATTTTTAGAGATGAACAACGTGGATTCAAAAATGTTTTTAGAGATGAACAACGTGGATTCAAAAATGTTTTTAGAGATGGACGTGGATTCAAAAATGTTTTTAGAGATGAACATGGTTTCAAAAATATTTTTAGAGATGAACAACGTGGTTTCAAAAATATTTTTAGAGATGAACGACATGGTTTCAAAAATATTTTTAGAGATGAACATGGTTTCAAAAATATTTTTAGAGATGAACGACGTGGTTTCAAAAATGTTTTTAGAGATGAACGATGTGGTTTCAAAAATATTTTTAGAGATAAACATGGTTTCAAAAATGTTTTTAGAGATGAACGACGTGGTTTCAAAAATATTTTTAGAGATGAACATGGTTTCAAAAATGTTTTTAGAGATGAACGACGTGGTTTCAAAAATATTTTTAGAGATGAACAACGTGGATTCAAAAATATTTTTAGAGATGAACATGGTTTCAAAAATATTTTTAGAGATGAACAACGTGGATTCAAAAATATTTTTAGAGATGGACGTGGATTCAAAAATGTTTTTAGAGATGAACATGGTTTCAAAAATATTTTTAGAGATGAACGTGGTTTCAAAAATATTTTTAGAGATGGATGTGGATTCAAAAATGTTTTTAGAGATGAACGACATGGATTCAAAAGTGGTTTTAGAGATAAATGATCCATCCATCCATCCATCCATCTTCTTCCGCTTATCCGAGGTTGGGTCGCGGGGGCAGCAGCCTAAGCAGGGAAACCCAGACTTCCCTCTCCCCAGCCACTTGGTCCAGCTCCTCCCGGGGGATCCCGAGGCGTTCCCATTCCAGCCGGGAGACATAGTCTTCCCAACGTGTCCTGGGTCTTCCCCCTGCCCTAAACTAGTTATGTGGATTCAAAAATATATTTAGAGATGGACATGGATTCAAATGTTTTTAGAGATAAATGACAGTTTTAAAAAGGATTTTAGAGATGATCGACATGGATTCCAAAATATTTTTAGAGGTAAACGACATGGATTCAAAAATATTTTAGAGATGGACGTGAAATCAAAAATGTTTTTAAAGATGAACGACGTGGATTCAAAAATGTTTTTAGGGATGAACGTGGATTCAAAAATGTTTTTAGAGATGAATGACATGGATTCAAAAAGGATTTTAGAGATGGACGTGGATTCAAAAATGTTTTTAAAGATGAACGACAAGGATTCAAAAGTGGTTTTAGAGATAAATGATGTGGATTCAAAAATATTTTTAGAGATGAATGACTAGGGATGATGTTTGATAAGAAATGATCGAGTTCGAGCCTATTATTGAATCCTCTTATCGAACCAATTCCTTATTGATTCTCTTATCGAGTCCAGATAGGTTGTTGTACATGGAAAAAAACACACAATATTTGGTTTAACAAAAGCTCACTTTTATTATATAAAAAAAAAAATCTAATAAATAAATAAATATTGACTGTTACCCCCCCTAAAAAAATAAAATCAAATAAATAAATATTGACTGTTCTGATTTTTCATAAAAAAACAAATATATACAGTAACACAAAAACAAGCTGTCTCTGTGATCACTATAGGTGTATAAATAACAATATAGTGTTAAATAAAATCAGTCCCTTGGGCACAAAACTGAAAATAATACAGCTCTCCAAAAAGTGCACTTCTGCTGCTATTGGAACATAACTGTTTGTAATGATGCTTTGACATTTTTGCACTTTATTTCTTTACTGAAAGAAAATTCTATGAAGAGAAAAGTTGTTTGCAAATGTGGTTACGATGCTAAAAAATGAAAAGTTAAAGCTAAAAAAAGAAATACACTTTATTGAGTTAACATTATTAAAGATGTGATGTTATGAGCTAGGGCAGGGGTCGGCAACCCGCGGCTCCGGAGCCGCATGCGGCTCTTTGACCACTCTGATGCGGCTCAGCTGTCCCATGCAGCCCTAACTCTTCCGGTCTAGATTATACACCCCCGCTACCACCAAATCCCCCCACACATCAACCCCCCCTCCCTGCATGGGATTCTGGGTATTGGTTGTGTTGTGTTTATGTTGTGTTACAGTGCAGATGTTCTCCAGAAATGTGTTTGTCATTCTTTTTTGGTGTGGGTTCAAATTGTGGCGCATATTTGTAACATAACAGTGTTAAAGTTGTTTTATACGGCTATACCGTCAGTGTAAGCTGTGTGGCTGCTGAGGTAGTACGCCTTGCTGTCACTTACGTGAGCAAGCTGAAACTGCATTCTACATGTGGTCGTGTAGGTACACTGTTTGGGCAGACTGTAGAGGGCGCCAAAAGCAATGCCATCACGCCCTGATATTCGGGAGTCTCCCGGAAAAAATGAGAGGATTGGCAAGTATGACGCGATCAAGCGCCAATCATTCAAAACTCGCGGGCCGCACTAACATCAAATTTCCACATTAAAGTGCGTGCGGTGCGTGTGTCTGAGACCCCTGGTTAACATAGCACAAAGCATTTAAGCTTTGTATGCGGTGTTTTTAATTTTAAATTAAAAAAATTTTTTTGTGTCTCCCATTATTTTCTTTAATTTGTGAAACTTGCCAAAATGGCTCTTTGAGTGGAAAAGGTTGCCGACCCCTGAGCTAGGGAATATAACAACTACACTACCCAGCATGCAACGGGAGTGACGAGCATGCGCGGTAGTGTTGTTGCATGTCGTCACCCGGCAGCTAAGAATGAGGTTATGAGCACGCTGTGAAAGTAAACGTCAAGAACTCAGCCAACACGCCTCGTCTGCATTATTTATAATTAGACAGACAACACATCTACAGTGTGATTTTGTAACGTTTACAAGGAAAGAGAAAGAAAAGTTCAAAAAGGGAGATATATGTTGTATATATATGTATGTGCTGCGGTTGCTTGAAGAAGGTTGCGACAGCTGCCGTAAAGGAGGTGCGTTGCTAGCCTGGTTGCTATGTTTCCGGTTGGTGGTAAAAGTGTTGGTCATGTGTTTGTAGTCTGCTCAAATCTCTCAGTAAACTTATTCATTGGATTATACCTTTTTGTTTGGAACTTTATTACACCTCGGAGCGATTTTTCCGGTCCATTGTTTTTCCTGCTTTCGCTATCTGCGCCTAATGACTGAGCTACGTGACCTTATTTCTTGTGATGTCTCAAGGGGCATTTCTGGTCGGGACGGGATTCGTTCCGAGGGATTCGAATAAAGAACCAACTCTTTTTCTTTACTATAGTGTTCTCGATAACGGGTACCGGTTCTCAAAAAGGGATTCGAGTCCGAGGACTCTGTTCTTTTCTTATCGAACAACCGGGAAAACAGGTTTGGAGTATCATCCCTATGAATGACATGGATTCAAAAATGATTTTAGAGGTAAACGACATAGATTCAAAAATATTTTAGAGATGAACGTGGATCATGGATCATATTAATAGTTCAGGATTTGAATCCATTTGCAGAGTTTGGTAGAAACTGAACTATATTTTATAATAACAATAATAAGAATGATAATATTTTAGGTCTTAATCCAGATGGAAACACTCCCATGGAGCTCGATGGCGTGTGCTGCTCAGCTGTCCCAAACCCGTCATCCTGCATCCTTAAAGCCCCAGACACTGAAACAGATTCCTCTTCTTCATGTTTGGTGGTGGATGTTTGTTTCATTGTCTGTGCGTCCCAGCCGAGTGGAAAACCAACAAAAGACAAAAGTGGCACGGGACTATAAATAATGCAGATTGGGGTCAAATGCTTGGGATTCCTCTGACTGGAGCGCACACCCTGTCAGCTTCAAACACCCAACTATCTATTAAACAGGACAAAAAGAAAGGAATCAAACAGAGACAGGATTCAATTCAGCTCATGAGGAGAGCGCGTGGACCTGCACCCTCGTACAATGTCGCCCCACGCTCTGAGGAAAAAGTTCATTTATTTGGGCATTCCCTGATGACATAGCTGCAGCTGCTTCTAAGGGGAGGGGTCTCATTATGCAGCAGCTGCACTGGGCCATAAACACTTCAAACACAAGGTGCTTGGAGCGGTGTCAGGTTTGCCCCCTCTCTGCTCGTAGATAAGACAAGGCCCTTCCTGTGGCTGTCCAAGATCTGAGAAACCGACACTTTTAGGCGCATTGCATCGCACACAGTGGAGATTTACAAGCTGTCCGCCTTTTGCGTGATAAGATCAAAGACAGCTTTGTAAGCACCGGTGGGTCGTAAGCCGGGCAAACGGTCTCCAAACTCATCGGAAACAAGTTGTGTGATAACTTATATCAGGGGTCACCAACCTTTTTGAAAGCAAGAGCTACTTCCTGGGTAGTGATTAATGCGAAGGGCTACCAGTTTCATACACACTTAAATAAATTGCCAGAAATAGCCAATTTGCTCAATTTACCTTTAATTCTATGTTATTATTAATAATTAATGATATTTACACTTAATTGAACGGTTTAAAAGAGGAGAAAACACGACAAAAATGACAATTAAATTTTGAAACATAGTTTATCTTCAATTTCGACTCTTTAAAATTCAAAATTCAACCGAAAAAAAGAAGAGAAAAACTTAAAAAAAGAATTTATGGAACATCATTAGTAATTTTTCCTGATTAAGATTCATTTTAGAATTTTGATGACATGTTTTAAATAGGTTAAAATCCAATCTACACTTTGTTAGAATATATAACAAATTGGACCAAAGACAAAACATTATTTCTTCTAGATTTTCCAGAACAAAAATTTTAAAAGAAATTCAAAAGACTTTGAAATAAGATTTAAATTTGATTCTACAGATTTTCTAGATTTGCCAGAATAATTTTTTTGAATTTTAATCATTATAAGTTTGAAGAAATATTTTACAGATATTCTTCGTCGAAAAAACAGAAGCTAAAATGAAGAATTAAATTAAAATGTATTTATTATTCTTTACAATAAAAAAATAAATTTACTTGAACATTGATTTAAATTGTCAGGAAACAAGAGGAAGGAATTTAAAAGGTAAAAAGGTATATGTGTTTAAAAATCCTAAAATAATTTTTAAGGTTGTATTTTTTCTCTAAAATTGTCTTTCTGAAAGTTATAAGAAGCAAAGTAAAAAAATATATGAATTTATTTAAACAAGTGAAGACCAAGTCTTTAAAACATTTTCTTGGATTTTCAAATTCTATTTGAGTTTTGTCTCTCTTAGAATTAAAAATGTCGGGCAAAGCGAGACCAGCTTGCTAGTAAATAAATACAATTTAAAAAATAGAGGCAGCTCACTGGTAAGTGCTGCTATTTGAGCTATTTTTAGAACAGGCCAGCGGGCTACTCATCTGGTCCTTACGGGCTACCTGGTGCCCACGGGCACCGCGTTGGTGACCTCTGACTTATATACAATTATTCTGACACACAGTGAGATGATAGTGTGATGATAGTGTGATGATAAAGTGTCTTATTTAGGGGGCGTTTCCTGCACCGTCTCCATCTTTGGGAAACTTTCAAGTCTCCTTAACCTTCCCGTCCTCTCACTCTTCCGCACCTCCGACAAGGACACGCCGGCCACCTTTTTTTTTTAGCGTAGCTCCGATCCATCTTCGACCCGCCGCCGCCCCGTGATAGATGACTTTTGCTGCTGTGATGTATCGGCCTCTCAGACTTTTGAGAAATGACAGATGGGTCATTAAGTCCCTTTATGAGACATGAATCATACTTTATTTGTCCGGGGCCCGACCGCGAAGTGGGGGGGGGGAGACGAGACCGAAGTGAATTGTTCACAACAGAATATTTATCATAAAAGAGTGGCGGTGAACAAAAGACAAAACGCACATAAATGTCCAATGTGCAAAAAAAAACAAGGCTGAGCTGAGCAGAGGCTGAGGGCCCGAGGCCCCCGGCTGATGTCCACTCCGCTGATGAGGCCCTAACACACGAGGCAGAAAGAGAAAGTATCTGCGTTTCCATTAACTCTAAAAAAATTGTGCAAAACCTAAATATGGCAAAGAGGAACTGGTAATAGAAATACTAATATTTCGGAAAAAAACCTCTCAAATAACATTTTTTGCGCTCTAACGAGGTGGTTTCTGAGACGTTTCCATATTGAAGTGTTTGGCAAAGGCATGATGGGAGCACGTTTATCTCATTTACAGCGGGTCACGTATACAGACCGCACCAGCGGGGCAGCGAGCGCCTTGCCACAGCGGGCCGTCTCGGGGTTGATGGAAACACCCGCAAATCACAAATGCTCTTTGTCGAAATTTTTGAAAATGTCATTTTGCCAAAAAACTGCGACGGAAAAAGACTGATTTTATTTTTTTTATTTTAATTTTTTGTTTTTGTTTATAATTGGTTTTTAATCTTCATTATTTACTTCAAGTTATTACAGTATGTCTCTATATACATATGTATTTATTTATTTTTAATTCATTGTGGCCAAAGGGGGCGCATTTCAATGTCTTACACACACTTGTTATTTCATATGTTGACCAGAGGGGGAGCACTTCAAATGTTTACACACACTTGTTATTTCATATGTTG
>NC_084748.1:49946152-49966152 GCF_033978785.1 Entelurus aequoreus | reverse complement strand
GCTAACCTTTTTAGCTCATTTGCTATGTTTTCACCCACAATTAGTGCATTTTAATACTTGCCACCATCTTAGAGGTATGCTAACTTGTCTTATGTGATCATGCTAATGTTTTTTTGACTAATTTTGTTTGTTTGAACATAAAATCATGGATTTTGATACTTGGCGCTATCTTGGAAGCATGCTAACGTTTCTCATATTAGTTTGTGGTAGACTTACTGACCATTTCGTGTGTGTTTACACCTACAAATAATGCATTTTGCTATTTCCTTTTTATCCAGTCAAGTGCTAGCATGCTAATGTTAGCATGTTAATGTTTTATGCTAGCTCGTTAGCTAATATTGTTTGTTTTAAATTAAAGTCATGGTTTTTGATACTTGGCGCCGTCTTGGAAGTATGCTAATGTCTCTTATATTAGCATGCTAACGTTTTATGCTAACTTTTTAGTATAACGTTTTCACCGAGAATTAGTGCCACCATCTTAGAAGTATGCTAATTTGTCCTATGTGATCATGCTAAAGTTGTTTTGACTAATTTGTTTTTTTTAAACATAAAATCATGGATTTTGATACTTGCCGCTATCTTGGAAGCATGCTAACATTTGTCATATTAGCATGGTAATGTTTTGTGGTAGACTTCCTGAAATTGTTAGCTAATATTGTTTGTTTTAAATTAAAGTCACGGTTTTTGATACTTGGCGCCGTCTTGGAAGTATGTTAATGTGTCTTATATTAGCATGCTAACGTTTTATGCTAACTTTTTAGTATAACGTTTTCACCGAGAATTAGTGCATTTTAATACTTGCCACTATCTTAGAAGCATGCTAATTGGTCTTATGTGATCATGCTAATGTTTTTTTTTTACTAATTTTGTTTGTTTGAACATAAAATCATGGATTTTGATACTTTGCGCTATCTTGGAAGCATGCTAACGTTTCTCATATTAGTTTGTGGTAGACTTACTGATCATTTTGTGTGCTTACACTGACGAATAATGCATTTTGCTATTTCCTTTTTATCCGGTCAAGTGCTAGCATGCTAATGTTAGCATGTTAATGTTTTATGCTAGCTCGTTAGCTAATATTGTTTGTTTTACATTAAAATCATGGTTTTTGATACTTACCACCATCTTAGAAGTATGCTAATTGGTCCTATGTGATCATGCTAATGTATTATGCTAGCTTTTTGACTAATTTTGTCTGTTTGAACACAAAATCATGGCATGAGTGCGTGTGTTGGTGCGAGCGGGTGCTGTTGATATGACAGATGTCAAACACTTGGTTGACCAGTTTTTCTAGATATATGCTTTTTTTTGTGTGTTTTTTGGTGTGTTTGCGGTTGAATATAAGCAGTTTTGCTCAATAAAATAGTTGACAAACATTATTGTATCCGTCACGCAGTTTCATTGCAAAATCATACATAATAAATAGTTATGTGTTTATAGATTTGCTGCAGGCTTAGTTGGTCTCCATCTAGTCTGTCATGACTTGTGGTGTGGTCGCTGAATGATGTGCGCTGCGGGGTCTCAGGCTTGTCCCCATGAGAGGGTTACACTGTGAGGATAAAAGGTTGCAGTTATTGGAGGGGGTTATCCTGCTTCCATATTTGATTTGAGGTGGCCTGTAAATGATTCCGGCTGTAGTCAACCTGCTTTGTGGGGGTCAGCCAGCCGGATCCTCCCTTGCTGGCTTTGTCACCATACTGCAGCTTCATCCATCCATGTAATCAAACATTACATAGGTGGCTGCCTCGCAGGGGCCGCTTTGCTCCCGGCACGGAGGGCTCGCCGCTGTACTGCAGCTGTGGGCCGGATGTATCGTGTCGCGCCGCCATGACACGTGCAGGCACACGCTGGCGGCCACCTCAGCTACTCTTCAAATCGTTTTCACAAAGTCAAACACTTGACTATTTTACACAAGTTCAAGATGCTCACAATGACGTCACGCCCCCAGCTCTGTTTTCAATGGCTGCTCGGCACCATTTAGCCTTTCTCCGAGAAAAAAAAAAAGCTCTACGTTTGCGTCGTTTTCAGCTGTACGGATCGTTCGAATCACAAAATAATTCTGTTGAGCGTGGCGGAAGAGTGAAAGGTTTTACGAAAGGCGACGACAAAAGTAGCTCACACTCCAGTCCGAGGGAGCAGAGTGGAAGAATGCAAGTTTGCAGTGATCGCTTAGTTAAATGTCAGTTTCATATACATTTAACGTTTATTAGTTCCCATTGAAGTATTATCTTGATGTTATTTGTACTTTTTAAACACATTTTTTGCTACAAGTCTTTCGAAAAGCACCAACTCGGCGAGTCTAAATTAAAGAGAGCAAATGTGAGCTAAGCCTAAAAGAGTTAAGCTTTTATTAAATGGATCTTTCAGCACAATGTTGACATCTCTAGTTATATTTTGATGGACAATCATGAATGAATCTTTCAGCACGTACACAATGTTGACATCTCTAGTTATGTTTGTGAGGTCATGTGACCTCTAAACTAAACAAAACTAACTACTAATCCACCTTTTTGTCCTCTTTTTTTCTTCCAAATAAGAATTAATAAGAAGACAGAATCGAAAGTGAAATCTTATCAATTCCCATCCCTGCCTAAGATCTATAAAGTTTGATGATGGTATGGTATAAATTCTGTTGAGAGTGGCGGAAGAGTGAAAGGTTTTACGAAAGGCGACGACAAAAGTAGCTCACACTCCAGTCCGAGGGAGCAGAGTGGAAGAATGCAAGTTTGCAGTGATCGCTTAGTTAAATGTCGGTTTCATATACGTTTAACGTTTATTAGTTCCCATTGAAGTATTATCTTGATGTTATTTGTACTTTTTAAACACATTTTTTGCTACAAGTCTTTCGAAAAGCACCAAGCAAATGTGAGCTAAGCCTAAAAGAGTTATAAGCTTTTATTAAATGGATCTTTCAGCACAATGTTGACATCTCTAGTTATATTTTGATGGACAATCATGAATGAATCTTTCAGCACATACACAATGTTGACATCTCTAGTTATATTTGTGAGGTCATGTGACCTCTAAACTAAACAAAACTAACTACTAATCCACCTTTTTTGTCCTCTTTTTTTCTTCCAAATAAGAATTAAGAAGAGAACTATGCCTGTGATCTATAAAGTTTGATGATGGTATTCACATCCCCTCCCCCCCACCCTCACCTTAAAAAAAACACCATTGATGTCATCCTGAGCTGCTGGCTTCAGCGTCACGGGTGTTGCTATGGCGACCAGAGGTCCAATCAGGACATCCTCTGGAGTTGTGCTAGTGGTTAATGTTGGCTCCGTGATGAACTAATCCATCAATTGATGTTTCAGCAGCGATTAAAATGACACACCTGCCTTCCTGTTTTCTCATTCAGTATTCAGTCGGAGTCCAGGACAGGATGTAATATTTACTAAACTAGTGATAAAGAACATGAACACCAATCCAAGCACAATTTGCCTAGGAAATGAACAGTCGATACAACAAACTGATTTAATATTAGTTAATCCTGACCTGCAATCCATTTTGGGTCCCGAACCAAGGTTTGGAA
Organism: Entelurus aequoreus; assembly: GCF_033978785.1. Lineage (NCBI taxonomy): Eukaryota > Metazoa > Chordata > Actinopteri > Syngnathiformes > Syngnathidae > Entelurus > Entelurus aequoreus. The sequence continues at coordinate 49,962,617 of NC_084748.1, read as the reverse complement.
AACCTGCCGGGATCAACAGTTTTTACACCGCAGTGCTGGAATTAAGGGTGTACAAATATATATTAGAGAATTCTGTCAAAGGTAGGGGATTTAAATGTAAAATAATAATAATATGGTTTATTTTTTGCACATTTTTCAATAAACATCAACAATAAGAAACAATATTTAAAAGTGACAAAAAGTGAACCAAGGGCTGCTCCTGAGTCTTGGCAGACTTGTTTTGCTGAAGAAATGTTAGAGTCATAACCCAACATATCACATGCAATTATATCAACAGAAAACTATAATCAGCAAACACAACGACTAACCCTAAACCACTAACCCCAACCCCAACCACAACCCTTACCCCAACCCTAACCCTAACCTTAAACAACTAACCCCAACCCTAACCCTAAACCACTTATCCCAACCCAAACCCCAACACCAACCCCAACCCTAACCCTAAACCACTAACCCCAACCCCAACCCCAGCCACAACCCTTACCCCAACCCTAATCCTAAACCACTAACCCCAACCCCAACCCTAACCCACTTATCCCAACCCCAACCCTAAAGCTAAACCACTAACCCCAACCCCAACCCTAATCCACTTATCCCAACCCCAACCCTAAAGCTAAACCACTAACCCCAACCCCAACCCTAACCCACTTATCCCAACCCTAACGTTAAACCACTAACCCCAACCCTAACCCACTCATCCCAACCCCAACCCTAACACTAAACCACTAACCCCAACCACAACCCTAACCCTTAAACCACTAACCCCAACCCAAACCCCAACCCCAACCCCAGCCACAACCCTTACCCCAACCCTAATCCTAAACCACTAACCCCAACCCCAACCCTAACCCACTTATCCAAACCCCAACACCAACCCCAACCCTAACGCTAAACCACTAACCCCAACCACAACCCTTACCCCAACTCTAACCCTAAACCACTAACCCCAACCCTAATCCCAACCCCAACCCTAACCCACTTATCCCAACCCCAACCCTAACGCTAAACCACTAACCCCAACCCCAACCCTAACCCACTTATCCCAACCCCAACCCTAACGCTAAACCACTAACCCCAACCACAACCCTAACCTCAACCCTAACCCTTAAACCACTAACCCCAACCCAAACCCCAACCGCAGCCACAACCCTTACCCCAACCCTAATCCTAAACCACTAACCCCAACCCCAACCCTAATCCACTTATCCAAACCCCAACACCAACCCCAACCCCAACCCTAACGCTAAACAACTAACCCCAACCACAACCCTTACCCCAACTCTAACCCTAAACCACTTACCCCAACCCCAACCCTAATCCCAACCCCAACCCTAACCCACTTATCCAAACCCCAACACCAACCCCAACCCTAACGCTAAACCACTAACCCCAACCCTAACCCTAACCCACTTATCCAAACCCCAACACCAACCCCAACCCTAACGCTAAACCACTAACCCCAACCCCAACCCTAACCCACTTATCCAAACCCCAACACCAACACCAACACCAACCCTAACGCTAAACAACTAACCCCAACCACAACCCTTACCCCAACTCTAACCCTAAACCACTTACCCCAACCCCAACCCTAATCCCAACCCTAACCCACTTATCCAAACCCCAACCCCAACCCTAACGCTAAACCACTAACCCCAACCCTTAAACCAATAACCCCAACCCAAAGCCGTATATATATATACAGTATATGTGTGTGTGTGTGTGTGTGTGTGTGTGTGTGTGTGTGTGTGTGTGTGTGTGTGTGTGTGTGTGTGTGTGTGTGTGTGTGTGTGTGTGTGTGTGTGTGTGTGTGTGTGTGTGTGTGTGTGTGTGTGTGTAAATCTATTTGTATTTTGTGGAGTAAAATACCAAGCATGCATTGTATTAGTTTTTCTGCTGAAGTGGTAACACGGGAGAAGTAACTTGCAACTTCAACCTAAAGGGTGCTGTGAGAGAAGTGCAAAATATGTGAGGGTTGATTGACAGATATGAGCCGGCCTCCCCCGAGAGGGACAAGCGGTATAAAATGGATGGCTAGATGGAGCGACGAGCATTTTGTGGCTTTGATAAAAAACAACAGCAGGAGGTGACAAGTGGCGCTAATTAGGACCCCAGAGGTTATTTACCTTTGTAGAGTGCAGATAGATTGTAGCCATTGATTGGAAATCAACCTCAGACTCTACCCTCCCCCCCTCCCCCCCCTCCCCCTCCCCCCCATAACTACAACTTATGTTGCACTTCCTGCTGTTTGCAACCTCAGAGTGTGGACTCAGTCTACCCTCCCCCTCCCCCTCACCCCCCGTAACTAAAACTTATGTTGCACTTCCTGCTGTTTGCAACCTCAGTGTGTGGACTCTACCCTCCCCCCCTCCCCCTCACCCCCCCATAACTACAACTTATGTTGCACTTCCTGCTGTTTGCAACCTCAGATTGTGGACTCAGTCTACCCCCCCCCCTCCCCCTCACCCCTCCGTAACTACAACTTATGTTGCACTTCCTGCTGTTTGCAACCTCAGAGTGTGGACTCAGTCTACCCTCCCCCTCCCCCTCACCCCCCCGTAACTACAACTTATGTTGCACTTCCTGCTGTTTGCAACCTCAGTGTGTGGACTCAGTCTACCCTCCCCCTCCCCCTCACCCCCCCGTAACTAAAACTTATGTTGCACTTCCTGCTGTTTGCAACCTCAGAGTGTGGACTCAGTCTACCCTCCCCCTCCCCCTCACCCCCCCGTAACTACAACTTATGTTGCACTTCCTGCTGTTTGCAACCTCAGTGTGTGGACTCAGTCTACCCTCCCCCTCCCCCTCACCCCCCCGTAACTAAAACTTATGTTGCACTTCCTGCTGTTTGCAACCTCAGAGTGTGGACTCTACCCTCCCCCCCTCCACCCCATAACTACAACTTATGTTGCACTTCCTGCTGTTTGCAACCTCAGTGTGTGGACTCAGTCTACCCTCCCCCTCCCCCTCACCCCCCCCATAACTACAACTTATGTTGCACTTCCTGCTGTTTGCTCATGCACAACCTTGCCAGCAGAAAAATAACAACAACAAACTCACAGAAGTCATTTGAGGCCCGCTCTTAGCACCGCGGCGAAAACAAGGAATCAATATGGCAAAATGAGAGGCGAGGAAGGGAAGGTTTGACTGATTGAGAGCAGGATTGAGGCCGTCTGCCATTACTCAACTGATCACTTCCTCTGCATCCTTCTTCCTCTCGCCTCCTTTCCATTTCCCCCCGACGTGGATTTCCATCTGCACACCAAGTGTGATATCCCTGCCGCTCTGTCTGCCGGGTTCCAACCAACTGACAAACATGGCGTTGTGAGGATCCAACGATGAGCACGAATCATTGGCGCATTTTGGCAAAGTGTCCCACGCCGCTGGAAGTCATGGAGAACCTCGCTATTAGCAGCCCTGCCTGCATCGCGTCAGCGTTCAGCCCCTGGACGCCTTCCGTTTCCCAATTCCACTGACAAAGTGTCCCCGCTGTTGCGTCTAAAGTGCAGCGCGTAAAGAAAGTGCCCCGGCCAATCGAAGGGTTAAGCCAGCTGTGACTAACGGGCCCACGCCGGGTCATCTGTGGCGAGGGCAAGGCGAGCGAGGGAGAGGAGCGCCGAGTGGATTAGCGGGAGGCGGGCGGGCGGACGGCAACATGTCAGGACCCGTTTACCAGCTCTCAGCGGGGGGGGGGGCCTCGTCGAAGGCTAATTGAGCATTCGCGCCAGGCTCGTAAAGACGGCGGCCCGACGGAGCGAGGCCGCCGCCGTGATGGACGAGCGAGGAGGTCCCACGCAGCCGGAGGGCGCGGTGGTTGGAGGGAACGTCGGGAAGAGCTTGTTGGGAAAAGTGCGAGCTATCTCATGCAAATGCAAGAAAAGGGAAAGTGAAATCCAAGGACAAAGTGTTTTCCTGCCATGATTAGTAAAAGATGTGGAAATGATGCTTAGTAATAAATGTGGCAGCATGTGGAAGTGAGCGGCACCAGATGGTATCTTTCCCACAAATGTGTCGTCTTTGAGGGGCGGCTAAAGTCAGATTTGAGAAAATTCCATATTTCAGGTGGAATTAGCCTTTCTAGGTTACGACTACAAAAAGACTACAGTTCAACATTCACCTACCGAAAATCAGGAGCACAAACGCCTGCAAGCTTTTGACCACAAACTTAGTCACTGCTCTGTGACATTGTGGAGGGAGTACTTACTGCCCGCCTCAGAGCCGGTCACAATCTGTGGTGGAATTAGCCTTTCTAGGTTCCGACACTCTAGTGGTCCCTTCAAATACCACCGCTTTACTACTAGAAATAACAACAAATGTAAGAAAGAAATATTATTCCATAGAATTTTGGAAATTACACAGGAATGTAACATTTAGTCACATTTTTCAAAACTTTTAAGTGTCTTTGTCATCTCCCTCAAAAAAAAAAACAAAAAAAAAAAAAATATATATATATATATATATATATATATATATATATATATATATATATATATATATATATATATATATATATATATATATATATATATATATATATATATATATATACATTGCATGTTAGCTTCATATTTAAAGTTGAATTGCTGACATGCATGGACTTTTACACCATATTCTAGTTTTTTTAGTTCCTCTATAACAGGGGTGTCAAACGTACGGCCCGAGGGCCGGATCAGGCCCGCGGACAATTTTATCCGGCCCGCGGGATGAGTTTGCCAAGTATGAAAATGTACCTGAAATTTTTGAATGACAGAAACTGCTGTTCTAAATGTGTCCACTGGATGTCACAATAGCAATTCTTTGTATTAAAGTTAAAGTAGCAATGATTGTCACACACACACTAGGTGTGGTGAAATTCGTCCTCTGCTTTTGACCCATCCCCTTGTTCACTTCCTGGGAGGTGAGGGGAGCAGTGAGCAGCAGCGGTGGCCGCGCTCAGGAATAATTTTTTGGTGATTTAACCCCCAATTCCAACCTTTGATGCTGAGTGCCAAGCAGGGAGGTAATGGGTCCCATTTTTATAGTCTTTGGTACGACTCGGCCGGGGTTTGAACTCACGACCTACCCATCTCAGGGCGGACACTCTAACCACAAGGCCACTGAACATGTGTAATAGTGCCTATTATTCGGGCACTATTGACAAGTGATGCACCGAAAATTTGGTCTTCTTAATTAGAAACCGAAACCGGATGTTGTGATAAAATATTGTTTCTTTGGCCTACCACTAGGTCAGGAGTGTCAAACGTACGGTATTTTAATACACACACACCGAGCACCCACTGGCAGAAATGTAGATCGGCACCTATGACAGTATCAGTCAAGGAAAATTATCAAACTACATAAATAACATACTGTAATTTGATTTTGATAGCATTTTTTTATCTTGATAGATTGGACATTAACACCAGTGAGTTGACTGATGAACATTATTACATAATTTATTCAGAAAATATAAATAACAACAAATAAAGTATCTATATTATTAACGGCAACAGGTAATTGTAAAAAAAAACAAAAAAAAACAGGATTTGGACAATTTCAGAATGTTCTTGTTCTATTTTTAAACAAAGAAAACAATCTGAAGTTGTCTTTATTTTTAAGTTATCGTGCCGTGATTTTACCAGTCCGGCCCACTTGGGAGTTGATTTTTCTCCATGTGGCCCCCGATCTAAAATGAGTTTGACACCCCTGCTCTATAAGAAAGAAATATTATTCCGTAAAATTTTGGAAATTACACAGGATTGTAACATTTAGTCACATTTTTCTAAACTTTTAAGTGTCTTTGTCATCTCCCTCAATATATATATATATATATATATATATATATATATATATATATATATATATATATATATATATATATATATATATATATATATATATATATATATATATATATATATATATAAAGATATATATATTAGCTTCATATTTAAAGTTGAATTGGTGACAAGCATGGACTTTTACATCCTATTCTAGTTTTTTAGTTCCTCTATAATATAATGTGAGTGAAAATGTGGTTGGAGGAACACATGCAACTTTTCTCTGACTACAATTCAACATTCACCTAGTGAAAATCAGGAGCACAAATAGAAAATGTATGCAAGCTTTTGACCACAAACTTAGTCACTGCTTGGTGACATTGTGGGGTTTTCAAAAACTGTAAGCCGTGATCATCAAAATAATACCAAATAAAAATTTGACATATCTTACTTTGCATGTAATAACTTTATATCACATATTAGTTTTATATTAAAAGTTGATTTGCTGACATGCATGGACTTTTACACCATATTCTAGTTTTTTTTAGTTCCTCTATAATATAATGTGAGTGAAAATGTGGTTGCAGGAACATATGCAACTTTTCTCTGACTATAATTCAACATTCACCTACCGAAAATCAGGAGCACAAACATCTGTAAGCTTTTGACCACAAACTTGGTCACTGCTCGGTGACATTCTGGAGGGAGTACCTACTGCCCACCTCAGAGCCGGTCACAATCTGTGGTGGAATTAGCCTTTCTAGGTTCCGACACTCTAGTGGTCCATTCAAATACCACCGCTTTACTACTAGAAATAACAACAAATGTAAGAAATAAACATTCTTCCATAGAATTTAGCAACATATGTAGAAATTACACGGGATTGTAAAATTTAGTAGGATTTTCCAAAGCTTTTAAGTGTCTTTGTCATCTCCCTTGAAAAAAAAAATTAAAAAAAAAAAAATATATATATATATATATATATATTCATATTAGTTTCATATTTAAAGTTGTATTGCTGACATGAATGGACTTTTACACCATATTCTTGTTTTTTTAGTTGTTCTATAATATAATGTGAGTGAAAATGTGGTTGCAGGAACACATGCAACTTTTCTCTGACTATAATTCAACATTCACCTACCGAAAATCAGGAGCACAAATGCCTGCAACCTTTTGACCACAGACTTAGTCACTCCTCGGTGACATTGTGGGGTTTTCAAAAAACCGTAAGCCGTGATCATCAAAATAATAACAAATATAATAAAATAATAACAATACAAATCTTGACATATCTCACTTTGCATGTAATAACTTTATATCGCATATTAGTTTCATATTTAAATTTGACTTGCTGACATTCATGGACTTTTACACTATATTCTAGTTTTTTTTCAGTTATTATATAATATAATGTGAGGGAATTTGGCGGAAAACATGCAACTTTTTTTTGACGACAATTCAACGTTCACCTACCGAAAATCAGGAGCACAACGACTGCAAGCTTTTGACCACAAACTTAGTCGCTGCTCGGTGACAATCCGTCGAGATCTCGTCATGCTCATCTAAATGAGAAGGCATTCATTTCAACGTAACAAATAATGTCGCTAACGTGATAGTCGGTGTTACTTAGTACCTGTTTTATTTATGCTGGGATGACATCAGTGGTTTATTTATAGTTGTTGCATGCTGTGTCTTTAAATGTTTCAGCATATTGCTCGTATTTTCCTCCTGATGAAATCGCTAGTAGCATTGTTGCCAAATGTCAAATGGAGTGTTGACATAACATGGGCGCCATGTCTGACGTCACTATGCACCTTGCGTAATGACCTCATTCCCGCCCGCAGGAATCGTTAAAGGAGTCATTTGAAAAAGCGATTCCGAGGAATTGATTCACTGGGAACCGGTTCTCTATTCCCACCCCTACTTATAGGCCACATATACCTGCCAGTTTGGGCCACCTGAGGGCAAAGAGGCGGTGCACTAAAGGGTTTTTTTTCCGTGGCGGGTGCCAAAAGAAGTGCCGCCGCCTCGCATGGAGGCAATTAGGTGCTGTCACGGGATGATGTCATCAGCTGACATCCCTGCAGACTTTCACATCGCCAGTGAAGATCAATGCCTCTCTTCAACATTTGTTCCGAGTCCCTCTCTCTGTGTGTGTGTGTGTGTGTGTGTGTGTGTGTGTGTGTGTGTGTGTGTGTGTGTGTGTGTGTGTGTGTGTGTGTGTGTGTGTGTGTGTGTGTGTGTGTGTGTGTGTGTGTGTGTGTGTGTGTGTCAGGGGAGAATCAGAACACACATGACTACACATCTGCAAATGTGGTGTGCATCAGTGGCATCTTCTCTCCGACCTTCTTTCACAGAGCTGGGAAAATATTTAGACTCGGGGGCCACATTGAGAGAAAAAAATGTGTCTGGGGGGGCCAATGTGTATAAATTATACATACACTTTATTCTGTACAGTATTTGTGTATAAATTATACATATACTTTATTCTGTACAGTATGTGTGTTGGGGTCCCTTTTTTTCAGGACACTAATACCAAAAGTCACAATGTCCCATAGAGTTCTAAAAAAGTGATGACAGACCACCTCAAAGAAACGGAATGGAATTTTACAGTTTTTTACTGAATGGGACACCAAAAATGTACATGAAAATACAGAATGTTAACATTAACTATGAACAATAAAACACTGAATATTAACAACATATGAACATTGCTACTCTTTTACGTGAGATTTACAATATTAACTATGAACAATAAAACACAGAATATCAACAACATACAAGCGTCGTTCATCTTTTACGTGGGATTTACAATATTAACTATGAACAATAAAACACTGAATATTAACAACATATGAACATCGCTCCTCTTTTACGTGAGATTTACAATATTAACTATGAACAATAAAACACTAAATAATAACATAAACTTTGCACCTCTTTCTATGTGGGATTTACAATATTAACTATGATCAATAAAACACTGAATAATAACAACATATGAACATCGCTCCTCTTTTATGTGAGATTTACAATATTAACTATGAACAATAAAACACAGAATATTAACAACATATGAACGTCGTTCCTCTTTTACGTGGGATTTACAATATTAACTATGAACAATAAAACACTGAATATTAACAACATATGAACGTCGTTCCTCTTTTACGTGGGATTTACAATATTAACTATGAACAATAAAACACTGAATATTAACAACATATGAACGTCGTTCCTCTTTTACGTGGGATTTACAATATTAACTATGAACAATAAAACACTGAATATTAACAACATATGATCATTGCTCCTTTTTTTGTGAGATTTACAATATTAACTATGAACAATAAAACACTGAATATTAACAACATATGAACGTCGTTCATCTTTTACGTGGGATTTACAATATTAACTATGAACAATAAAACACTGAATATTAACAACATATGAACGTCGTTCATCTTTTACGTGGGATTTACAATATTAACTATGAACAATAAAACACTGAATATTAACAACATATGAACGTCGTTCCTCTTTTACGTGGGATTTACAATATTAACTATGAACAATAAAACACTGAATATTAACAACATATGATCATTGCTCCTTTTTTTGTGAGATTTACAATATTAACTATGAACAATAAAACACTGAATATTAACAACATATGAACATCGCTACTCTTTTACGTGGCATTTACAATATTAACTATGAACAATAAAACACTGAATATTAACAACATATGAACATCGCTACTCTTTTACGTGATATTTACAATATTAACTATGAACAATAAAACACTGAATATTAACAACATATGAACATCGCTCCTCTTTTACATGTTTTTTATAATATTAACTATGAACAATAAAACACTAAATATTAACAACATACAAGCGTCACTCATCTTTTACGTGGGATTTACAATACTAACTATAAACAATAAAACACTGAATATTAACAACATATGAACGCCGCTCCCCTTTTATGTGGGATTTACAATATTAACTATGAACAATATAACACTGAATATTATTATTATATGAAAATCGCACCTCTTTTACGTTTTATTTACAATATTAACTATGAACAATAAAACACTGAATATTAACAACATATGAACGTCGTTCCTCTTTTAAGTGGGATTTACAATATTAACTAAGAACAATAAAACACTGAATATTAACAACATATGAACATTGCTACTCTTTTATGTGAGATTTACAATAACTAAGAACAATAAAACACTAAATAATAACAACATATAAACGTTGCACCTCTTTCTATGTGGAATTTACAATATTAACTATGATCAATAAAACACTAAATAACAACATATAAACGTTGCACCTCTTTCTATGTGGAAAGTGATAAGTTTATAATATTTACCACTGATGGACCTAATATTACAAACAGTTCCTTGATAAGTTTCAGGAAGTGGGTCAAGTAAACATGTTGTTTGTTTTATCCCACTTACACGCCGTAATAATTCCTCTAATGTTATTTCATCAAAGAGAGAGACTATTTTGGAGGGCAGCATCTGTCGTATATACAGTCGTATCTGTGTTAATAGAACCCAGTTGGAGCTTTAATCTCCTTTCTAATGAGATCAATTTTCCTATTAAAGAAATTCATAAAGTCATCTGCCGAGTGGGTGGAGCTACTGGGAGGAGTCCCTTGTTGGGTTAGCGATGCTACTGTACTGAACAAATATTATGTACCTTTCAGCATTTATGGTGCCTTCACAGATGTGTAAGTTACCCATGCCTTGGCCGCTAATACACCCCCATACCATCACACATGCTGGCTTTTCCAAATTGCGCCTAGAACAGTCTGGATGGTTCTTTTCCTCTCTGGTCCGGAGGACACGACGTCCACAGTTTCCAAACACAATTTGAAATGTGGACTCGTCAGACCACGGAACACTTTTCCACTTTGCATCAGTCCATCTTAGATGAGCTCGGGCCCAGCGAAGCGTTTCTGGGTGTTGTTGATAAATGGCTTTGCATAGGAGAGTTTTAACTTGCACTTACAGATGTAGCGACAACTGTAGTTACCGACAGTGGGTTTCTGAAGTGTTCCTGAGCCCACGTGGTGATATCCTTTACACACCGATGTGGCTTTTTGAAGCAGTACCGCCTGAGGGATTGAACGTCACGGGCATTCAATGTCGGTTGTCGGCCTTGCCGCTTACGTGCAGTGATTTCTCCAAATTCTCTGAACCTTTTGATGATATTACGGAGCGTAGATGGTGAAATCCCTCAATTCTTTGCAATTCCTTGTTGGTTCTTAAACTGTCGGACAACTTGCTCATCAGGCATTTGTTGACAAAGTGGTGACCCTCGCCCCCGTCCTTGTTTGTGAATGACTGAGCATTTCATGGTGTCTACTTTTATACCCAATCATGGCACCCACCTTTTCCCAGTTAGCCTGTCCACCTGTGGGATGTTCCAAACAAGTCTTTGACGAGCATTCCTCAACTTTCTCACTCTTTTTTGCCACTCGTGCCAGCTTTTTTTAAACATGTTGCAGGCATCACATTCCCAATGAGCTAATATTTGCAAAAAATAACAACGTTTCCCAGTTATAATGTTAAATATCTTGTCTTTGCAGTCTATTCAATTGAATATAAGTTGAAAAGGATTTGTTGTATTCTCTTTTTATTGAGCATTTACACATCGTGACCACTTCACTGCTTTTGTAAATTACAGTACTTTACATTTGAAAATGGTCATTTAAGTGTTATTTTGAAATTAAGTCAGTTTTCAGATTCACTTTCCAATTCTTCAAGTCGGCAAACAGACGCACATTTTCTCCTAACTTGAAGTGGGAGGAGCTTCGTTTCCCGTCGACTTCCTGTTTCCTGCCGCGGTGCCACAAAGCCAAATGTTCCCCACGTTGACATTTTGCGTCAGCCGCTGGCACACACAATAACTTAATAAGTGCGTCTAATTGCATTTGCTGCCTCAGCTTTGGGAAGACAAGATCAAATTAGGACTTTTGAGTGTTGTTGTGTTTGTTATTTTTCACGCTTTTGCCCCGAGCGGCGCTTTCCAGGGTCGGCCTTTTTGTGCGCGTCTCTATCTGTTGTCGTGGCGACCGCATGGCGCCTTCGCCCGCCGCGTCTGCTTCTAATCAATCCAGACATCCTTCCTTTTCTTCACTCTCCGCCTTCCGCTTTCTGTCTTCTTCGCGGCGCTGATCTCATTCACTCAACCGTTCAATGAATAAAACATCATATTTAAACATGGGAGCCATTTAGTGCAATGTGAATCTCCAGCAGGAAGTAGAGTTATTTGCTATATAATCTTACATAAGCACATTTCGGACGCTCCGTCACCAGTAGCACTCTGTTTCATGTTGGAATGTGTGTTGAACCGCAGCTCCCCAGTGTCGGCAGCACTCATGCGACCCCAGACTACCACAGGCAAGACGCGGTTATCTCGGTACTCGCTCCTGTAGCGGGCTGTTTGGACCACCATGATGACCAACATTCAATTACAGTAGCGTAGTAGGTCTAAGTAATCAATAAAAAAAACAAGACAAAGGTTTTATTTAACAAGTACTGTATTTTCCGGACCATAGAGTGCACCGGTATATAAGCCACACCCACTTTATTTCAGAAGAAAATTTAATTTTCCATATATTAGCTGCAGATTAGTTGCAGATATATATGTTGTGAAATGAGTTATTTACACAGAAATATTCTGTAAATGTTTATTTACATACATCTATTGTTTCCAAATGAAGCAATGTAGTATCTGTTAGTCTACAAAATAACATGTTTTTTTTCCCCATTTAATGGAAGATTACCGTATTTTCCAGACTACAGAGCGCATATAAGCCGCACCCATTACATTTTAGAATTATTTTTTTAATAAAAAATTTAAAATTAAAATAATAATAATACAATATAAAATAAATAAAATAATAATAGTAATTTAAAAAAATATATATATATATATTATATATATATATATATATATATATATATATATATATATATATATATATATATATATATATATATATATATATATATATATATATTTTATTTTTTTTATATATAAATATATATAAAATTAAAATAATAATAACACAATATAAAATAAATAAAATAATAGTGATTTTTTTAAAAAATACATAAAAAACAAATTGTATATATATTTATTTTTGTAATTTTTTTTATGTATTTATTTTTATTTAAAATAAAAAAATAATAGTGATTTAAAAAAAAATACATTAAAAAAATATATATATATTGTTTTTTTTTAATGTATTTTTATTTAAAATAAATAAAATAATAATAGTGATTTTAAAAAAAATACATTAAACAAAATTATATATATATATATATATATATATATATATATATATATATATATATATATATATATATATATATATATACATTTTTATGTTTTTTATTTTATTTTTTAAATCACTATTATTATTTTATTTATTTTATATTGTATTATTATTTTAATTTTATATATATATATATATATATATATATATATATATATATATATATATATATATATATATATATATATATATATATATATATATATATATATATATATATATATATATAAATATAAATGAGTTAAAAGAAGATTACAGACACGCTGACACACAAGGTCACTACCCCAGCAGCTGGTCGACTTGCAGCACCTCGGAATACCATGCAGTGCGCCAAGCTGCCACAATAGACGTGGGGACTAGACCCAGCAGGTCCCAACCAAGACGGGCACCCGTGGCCCGCAAAAGCCTTGAAATAATAAAATATTATTTTATGTTTTTGTTATTTCCGTTTTGACATAAAAAATACAAATATTGCATGCAATTGCATACATTTTAAACTGTAATATTATCTAACCATGCAACAAATATACTACCATATTTTTAAAGTTTTTTTTTAAATTATAATAATGATAATAATAAATTAAACTGATTTCAAAGCAAATTATCCATCCATTTTTACACTGTAAAATGTACAACACATTTTACAGTAAAAAAAAAAAACGATAGTACCAGTTTTCCATTTACAGTAATATTTTGTAAATAAAAATTTTTTTTTTTTTAACTGTAAAACTGAAGTGTATTTTTTGACAAACATAAATAATGAAATCTCATGAGGTGAATGTCGATACAGTCGTAGTCATAAAGGATTCATCCCGTTACAAGCGGCCATGACTGCCATGTGGCCCCCAGTGAAAACCACACAAGTGTTTTTAACGGGACTTTTATAAGGATGTTTATTTTAGCCCTCATAAATTCAACTGCTTTAAAATCTGTTTTTAGGTCAACAGTGTAAAGATGTGTCCGGGGACAACAGATAAAAAATAGCCCTCAGGATCATTCCAGTACATTTACGGGAACGTTGATTAATGTGCACTGTCCCTGTTCAATGAGCCAAGACGTAACGTTTCTACACAGCTCACAGTCTTCCCCAAAACACCAAAAACATTGCAAAATCAAAGTGTTAAAAGTGCATTAAGCCATGCGATTGATCACATGCTTCTTTACCTTAACCGCGGATGATTACCTGACAGGTGTGTGTCGTGTACGGTGGGTGATCAGGGCCAAGATGATGTTTTACATCAAAATATAGATATTTTTAATATTTATGTTACTTTTTGTTACTTTTTAGAAGAATCACTTCTTAAAAATATGTTAAAAAATATATATATATTTTTCGATTATTTTTTTGTTATTTTTTGGAAAAATCACTCCTTAAAAAGACATTTACATTTTTTTAAATAAAAAAATAAAAAATAGAAAAATAATAAAATCAAATCAAAAAATAAAAATTTAAAAATTTAAAAAATTTTAAAAATAAAAAATTTAAATTTTTTTAAAAAAAAATAAAAATAAAAATTTAAAAAATAAATACAAAAAATATATATATGTATATATATATATATATATATATATATATATATATATATATATATATATATATATATATATATATGTATGTATGTATGTATATATATATATATACATATATATATATATATATATATATATATATATATATATATATATATATATATATATATATATATATATATATATATATATATATACACACCACCGTTCAAAAGTTTGGGGTCACATTGAAATGTCCTTATTTTTGAAGGAAAAGCACTGTACTTTTCAATGAAGATAACTTTAAACTAGTCTTAACTTTAAAGAAATACACTCTATACATTGCTAATGTGGTAAATGACTATTCTAGCTGCAAATGTCTGGTTTTTGGTGCAATATCTACATAGGTGTATAGAGGCCCATTTCCAGCAACTATCACTCCAGTGTTCTAATGGTACAATGTGTTTGCTCATTGGCTCAGAAGGCTAATTGATGATTAGAAAAGCCTTGTGCAATCATGTTCACACATCTGAAAACACTTTAGCTCGTTACAGAAGCTACAAAACTGACCTTCCTTTGAGCAGATTGAGTTTCTGGAGCATCACATTTGTGGGGTCAATTAAATGCTCAAAATGGCCAGAAAAAGAGAACTTTCATCTGAAACTCGACAGTCTATTGTTCTTTTTAGAAATGAAGGCTATTCCACTAAATTGTTTGGGTGACCCCAAACTTTTGAACGGTAGTATATATATATATATATATATATATATATATATATATATATATATATATATATATATATATATATATATATATATATATATATATATATATATATATATATATATATATATATATATATATAATTTGTTATTTTGTTTGAAAAATCATTCCTTAAAAAGATGTTTAAGAACCCCTTCTTAAGAATATTTTTTAAAAATATTTCTTCCATCCATCCATCCATCTTCTTCCACTAAAAATATTTATTTTTATTTTTATTTTTATTTTATTTTTTTTGAAGAATCACTTCTTAAAAAGACGTTAAAAAGAACATACATATATATATATATATATATATATATATATATATATATATATATATATATATATATATATATATATATATATATATATATATATATATATATATATATATTATATATTATATATGTTATTTTGTTTGAAGAATTATTCCTTAAAAAGATGTTTGAAAAAATATATACTTTTTTGTTCTTTTTAAAAAAAAATTAGAAGAATCTCCTCTTCTTAAAAATATGTTTAAAAATTTTTTTTTTTTTTGTTTTTTTTTTTTGTCATTTTGTTTGAAGAATGACTTTTTAAAAAGATGTTTAAAAAACTTTATTTTTTTGTGTCATTTATTTAAAATTCTCCCGGACTGGACTTAGATGAAAGCAGGACCACGTTTTAAACCATAACTGACATTTAAGTAAAACATTTAAAAAAAAGTTGGTTTATGACATTTTGATGAGAGAATTGCTTTGTGTCTTTAAAAACGTCTTTTCAAGAAGTGATTCTTTAAAGAAATAACAAAAAATATATATATATTCTTTAAAGCTTATTTTTAAGAAGTGATTCTTCTAAAAAAAAGTATATATATATATATATATATATATTGTGATTATTACACCTGATTCTCATCATTTGGATGGGTGACCAAATACTGTTGGATATATATATATATATATATATATATATATATATATATATATATATATATATATATATATATATATATATATATATATATATATATATATATATATATATATATATATATATATATATATATATATATATAT
>NC_084748.1:49936152-49943652 GCF_033978785.1 Entelurus aequoreus | reverse complement strand
GTGGTGGTCACAAGTCTACGTACACTTGTGAAGAACATCCTGTCATGGCTGTCTGGAGTGTCCAATCAACTCTTATGTTTCTGTGATGTAGTGATTGGAGCACATACTTGTTGCTCACTAAAACATTCATGAAGTTTGCTTCTTTTGTGAATTTATTATGGCTCTACTGAAAATGTGAGGGTGAAAAGTATACATACAGCAATGTTAATATTTGCTTCCTTGGCAAGTTGACCTGCAATAAGGTGCTTTTGGTAGCCATCCACAAGCTTCTGCTGGACCACTAAATTGCTGCAGTTCAGCTGAATGTGTGACGTGGACTTGTTTCTTCAGCATTGTCCACACCTTCAAGTCAGGACTTTGGGAAGGCCATCCTAAAACCTTCATTCTAGCCTGATTTACCACTTTTGAGGTGTGTTTGGGGTCATTGTCCTGTTGGAACACCCAACAAGACCCAACCTCCGGGCTGATGATTTTAGCTTGTCCTGAACAATTTGGAGCTAATCCTCCTTTTTCATTGTCCCATTTAAAGCAGCAGTTCCATTGGCAGCAAAACAGGCCCAGAGCATAATACTACCACCACCATGCTTGACTGTAGGCATGGTGTTCCTGGGATTAGAGGCCTCACCTTTTCTCCTCCAAACATATTGCTGGGTATTGTGGCCAAACAGCTCACTTTTTGTTTCATGTGACATCACACGGACAAAGATAAGACCTTCTGGAGGAAAGTTGTGTGGTCAGATGAACGTGGCCGTGACTGACATCCACACTGACTTGTCTTCTGCAGGCGTCATGTCGCATCCTGTCAGTCTTCTGGCGCCCAAGACGCCGCCCGTCTCGCCCCGTGCCAGACAGTCCACTTTGAGATGTGACGAGATGAAGGGTGGCAGACGGACATATGTTTGAATGTCAACTGCTAATAGAGAGGAAATGTTCTCAAGGGACCATCGGGGACTGGTACCATTCATTTGAACGATACGGTACCCGGTCCTGGTACCTGGGAATTTTCATTTTTTGATATTAAAATCCATTTTTATTGTAACATGGAAACACTAAATGATCCACTTGTTATCAGGATCAGGATCAGAATCAGAATCAAAAATACTTTTTTAAGACAAACATTACAACGAGACAGAACAGGATCAAACATTACAGGGAGACAGGACAGGATCAAACATTGCAAGGTGACAGAACAGGATCAAACATTACAAGGAGACAGAACAGGATCAAACATTACAAGGAGACAGAACAGGATCAAATATGACAAGGAGACAGAAAGGATCAAACATTACCAGGAGACAGAACAGGATCAAACATTACAAGGAGACAGAACAGGATCAAACATTACAAGGAGACAGAACAGGATCAAACATTACAAGGAGACAGATCAGAATCAAACATTACAAGGAGACAGATCAGGATCAAACATTACAAGGAGACAGAACAGGATCAAACATTACAAGGAGACAGAACAGGATCAAACATTACAAGGTCACAGAACAGGATCAAACGTTACAAGGTGACAGAACAGGATCAAACGTTACAAGGAGACAGAACAGGATCAAACGTTACAAGGAGACAGAACAGGATAAAACATTACAAGGAGGCAGAACAGGATAAAATATTACAAGGAGACAGAACAGGATCAAACATTACAAGGAGACAGAACAGGATCAAACATTACAAGGAGACAGAACAGGATCAAACATTACAAGGTGACAGAACAGGATCAAACATTACAAGGAGACAGGACAGGATCAAATATTACAGGGAAACAGGACAGGATCAAACATTACAAGGAGACAGGACAGGATCAAACATTACAGGGAGACAGGACAGGATCAAACATTACAAGGAGACAGGACAGGATCAAACGTTACAAGGAGACAGAACAGGATCAAACATTACAAGGTGACAGAACAGGATCAAACATTACAAGGAGACAGGACAGGATCAAATATTACAGGGAAACAGGACAGTATCAAACATTACAAGGAGACAGGACAGGATCAAACATTACAAGGTCACAGAACAGGATCAAACGTTACAAGGTGACAGAACAGGATCAAACGTTACAATGAGACAGAACAGGATCAAACGTTACAAGGAGACAGAACAGGATAAAATATTACAAGGAGGCAGAACAGGATAAAATATTACAAGGAGACAGAACAGGATCAAATATTACAAGGAGACAGAACAGGATCAAACATTACAAGGAGACAGAACAGGATCAAACGTTACAAGGAGACAGAACAGGATCAAACATTACAAGGTGACAGAACAGGATCAAACATTACAAGGAGACAGGACAGGATCAAATATTACAGGGAAACAGGACAGTATCAAACATTACAAGGAGACAGGACAGGATCAAACATTACAGGGAGACAGGACAGGATCAAACATTACAAGGAGACAGAACAGGATCAAACATTACAAGGAGACAGAACAGGATCAAACATTACAAGGAGACAGGACAGAATCAAATATTACAGGGAGACAGGACAGGATCAAACATTACAAGGAGACAGAACAGGATCAAGCATTACATGAAAGTGCCAGCCCTCGTCACACAGTCCCAAAGGGTGCCCAACCAAAAGGAAACCACATGGAAAGAAGAGGGAAACACAAGAGCACAGAGCTCCTGCCACCAGCAGCCACTACAGCGGCGCCATCTTGGGGGGAAAAAAGGGACCATTGGGGACTGGTACCATTCATTTGAACGATACAGTACCAGTTCCTGGTACCTGAGAATCAGCGACGGCACCAATTTGGGAATATTAAACGTTTGATGATAAAATCCATTTTTATTGTAACATTTCAAAACGAGATGATCCACTTATGTTTTGTTTTCCTCATTTGCAAGTATTAGTGACTTGGGTTGTGAATCTCGATTCATTCCAGTCCCTTCTTGAGGGTAACGATTCGATTCAGAATCCATTATTAATTCAAAACTGATTCTGAATTCAAGTCTTTTTTCACACCGTTGGATGTCAGTTCTATGATGAACTACATTCCTCCATAAAATAGATGTTCAGCTCTGGTGAATGTTTGTCACGGCGCGGGCTCGAACCCGCTTTTCTCCGGCAGCTGGGCGCGCCGGGACACGCCCCTGCTCGCGCTGGCTGCATCACGCCCACAGCCTAGCCGGCATGTGGGCGATCAGCAATCAACACACCTGGGACTGATGAGGGCGAGCTGTATTTAGACCAGTGGACCCAAGGATCCTGGTCGGAATTTAGTCTTCTGTACCCAATCTGCCTTCGTCCCCACGTGATCTAGCTGTGCGCCTCCACTTCCCTTTTGGACTTTGGACTGCCACCCTCGATCCTCGACCCCCTCGCGTGGACACGGACTCTGACGCCTCTCTAACTCACCTGCCTGCCCCCACGGACTGCCTTCCTCCTCTCGCCCAACACATCACGGTAATACACAACAATGAATTACACACATAGTCAAACACACATACACCCCTCGTGGATTAGTCACACTCCATTCTCTTGTTTAGTTTATAGTATCATTGTTGATTATTATGTATATTATAATATATATAATACAATTCATAGAGCTATACAGCCCCCTTGTGTCTGTGCCGTCAACTCCCTCCTGCATACATAATATTACTTACAAAAAAACTGGTTTTGTTGAATAAAATTCGAGCCAAACATTTGATAAATTCAACAACAAATAAGACAACATTTTTCTTTTCTAAAGTAAATGTGTACAGCAGATATAGATCATCTACATCAGGGGTGTCAAACGCACGGCCCGAGGGCCGGATCAGGCCCGCGAACAGGTTTTATCCGGCCCGCGGGATGAGTTTGCCAAGTATAAATTGAGCCAACATTTTTTGAATGAAATAAACTGCTGTTCTAAATGTGTCCGCTAGATGTCGCAATAGCAATTCTTTGTATCTTTGTAGATGATGCTACATACGTACAAAATAAACCACAGGATGTTAGTACATCAGTCGAGGAAAATGATTCAACTACATGAATAACATCCTGTAATTTGATTTTGATATTGTTTTATCTTGATAGATTGAAAATGAGTTGACTGATGAACATTATCACATCATGTATTCAGTATGCATGTATCGTCATGTTTTAAAAAATATTGTTAGTGAACCATTTAAGGTAGACACATGTACACCCCTAATATATATATATATATATATATATATATATATATATATATATATATATATATATATATATATATATATATATATATATACATATATTATTATTTATTTATTTATTTTTGAGAATACATTTTTTTAAGAAGTGATTCTCCCAAAAAAAAAATATATATATATATATATATATTATTTTTATTTTATTTTATTTGTATTTTTTTTTTTTTTTGAGAATCAATTTTTTTAAGAAGTGATTCTCCCAAAAAAAATTATATATATATATATATATATATATATATATATATATATATATATATATATATATATATATATATATATATATATATATATATATATATATATATATATATAATTTTTTATATATATAAAAAAATTATGTATATATATATATATATATATATATATATATATATATATATATATATATATATATATATATATATATATTTTTTTTTTTTTTTTTTTTTTTTTTTTTGGGGAGAATCACTTCTTAAAAAAATTGATTCTCAAAAAAAATAAAAATAAAAATTATATATATATATATATATATATATATATATATATATATATATATATACATTTTTTTGGGAGAATCACTTCTTAAAAAATTGATTCTCAAAAAAATAAAAAGAAAATAAAAATTATATATATATATATATATATATATATATATATATATATATATATATATATATATATATATATATATATATATATATATATATATATATATATATGTATATATATATATATATATATATATATATATATATATATCAGTGTGTGTGTGTCAAAAGTTTGGATACCCCTGGTGTAAATATCTGGAAGCGTCAGGCTTCATTGTCCCTTGAGAAGATGCTCTCATAAATATGTGCATAAAGAATATAAGTTGGAAAGTCAAATATTTGGAGTGGAACAGGAACAGCGTGTGCGACATCATCAGTCAGTCTCTGTCCTCTCTTGCATCATCTGTTGTGTCTCTCCAGTCACCTGCTTGTGGTCTCTTCTTGCAGGCTTTATAAGTCAGCATTAACTAACTAACTAACTAACTAACTAACTAACTAACTAACTAACTAACCTTTGCCTGCAAGACAGCCAGCAAGCTGTCTCACTGATTTTTTTGCAGCCAAATGTTGGCTATTGGGTGAAGTTCAGGGGCTATTTTGAACATGCACACACACACACACGCACGCACACACACACACACACACACACACACACACACACACGCAACACACACACACACACTCTTGTATTTGTTACCTTCTTGAGACCTCCCTTTCTAGATATATAAAGAAGTGTATTTACAACATTAATAATATATACATACTATGCAAATATTAAAAAAAAACCTTGTTGTGAAAAATGAGTTGGAATTTCACAAGAAAAGTCACAATTAAACAAGAAAAAGGTCACAATTTCACAAGAAATACTTAGAATTTTGTATTGTTATAATAAAAGTCATAATTTTACTCAACGCAAGTCAAAATTTGACAAGAAAAAAATGAACATCTGTGCAATATTATGATAAAAGTTGGAATGTTACTCAATAACCGTCGCAATTTTACAAGAAAAGCTTAACATTTTGGCAATTTTATGAAAAGAGTCGTCATTTTACTCCGCAAAAAGTCACAATTTTACAAGAAAACTTTAAAATGTTGCCAATAATATAATAATAATCTGATTTTTTTTTTACTTGGCAAAATTATGACAAAAGTCAGAATTTTACTCCAAAAAATGTCACTATTTTACAAGAACAACAAAAAATGGGCAATATTGTGATACAAGTCAGAATTGTATATGACAAATGTCACCATTGTTGCCTTAAAAAGTAATAATTTTACATAAAAAAGTAATAATTTTAAGAGAAAATATTGTAAAGTTACAGAAACAGAAAGAATATGAGAAGAAAGTCGACACATTGTGAGAAAAAGAATGCTTTTAGTTCATTTATTTATTTTTTTGTTTGTAATTGGTTTTTAATCTTCATTATTTACTTCAAGTTATTACAGTATGTCTCTATATACATATTTATTTCATTTTTTAAATCAATTTTGGCCAAAAGGGGCGCATTTCAATTTCTTACACACACTTGTTATTTCATATGTTGACCAGAGGGGGAGCACTTTTAAAAGCGACACACAGTCAATGTGAACAATCCCTCCTTTTTGGGACCACCCTCATGTTGATAGATGTCACCACAAATGAGACATTCAATATTACATGCAATGTTATTGATTTATGTCATCACTTGTTCACACCTCCTCATATGGAAGATACTTTTCCTTCTTCATGTCTCAAGAAGGCTAGAAATACAAGAACACACACACACACCCACTTGTATTTGTTACTTTCTTAAATCCTCCCTTTCCAGATATATAAAGAAGTGTATTTACAACATTAATAATACATACATACTATGCAAATATTTAAAAAAAACCTTGTTGTGAAAAATGAGTTGGAATTTCACAAGAAAAGTCACAATTAAACAAGAAAAAGGTCACAATTTCACAAGAAATACTTAGAATTTTGTATTATTATAATAAAAGTCATAATTTTACTCAACGCAAGCCAAATTTTGACAAGAAAAAACTGAACATTTGTGCAATATTATGATAAAAGTTGGAATTTTACTCAATAACAGTCGCAATTTTACAAGAAAAGCTTAACATTTTGGCAATTTTATTAAGAGTCATCATTTATCTCCGCAAAAAGTCACAATTTTACAAGAAAACTTGAAAATGTTGCCAATAATATAATAATAATCTGATTTTTTTTTACTTGGCAAAATTATGACAAAAGACAGAATTTTACTCCAAAAAATGTCACTTATTTTACAAGAACAACAAAAAATGGGCAATATTGTGATACAAGTCAGAATTGTATATGACAAATGTCACCATTGTTGCCTTAAAAAGTAATAATTTTACATAAAAAAGTAATAATTTTAAGAGAAAATATTGTAAAGTTACAGAAACAGAAAGAACATGAGAAATTGTTCCCAATTTTATAAGAAGAAAGTTGACACATGGCGAGAAAAAGAATGCTTTTAGTTCATTTATTTATTTTTTTGGTTGTAATTGGTTTTTAATCTTCATTATTTACTTCAAGTTATTACAGTATGTCTCTATATACATATTTATTTCATTTTTTAAATACATTTTGGCCAAAAGGGGCGCATTTCAATTTCTTACACACACTTGTTATTTCATATGTTGACCAGAGGGGGAGCGCTTTTAAAAGCGACACACAGTCAATGTGAACAATCCCTCCTTTTTGGGACCACCCTCATGTTGATAGATGTCACCACTAATAAAACATTGTCTATTAGATCGGTGGTC